>NC_086450.1:37372238-37672238 GCF_028390025.1 Pseudophryne corroboree | reverse complement strand
GAGAAATAACGACACAGACCACTGAAATGCCATTAAAATCGGTCAACCGTTATTTATATTAATTATAATACTTAAACTAAGTATGGTGGCAAATAAGAAAGAACGGCCGGATCGTCAGTGACATTACGACTTACTGCCGCTACGCATGTCCACGACATGACTTTATTTATCTCATTGGCTACACCAATAAGCGCTGATTCTCCAACTCTCTTTCCAATACACCGCAATAGGGCCGGCCAGACAGCCAAGCCCAATGACTCCCGGTAAGGAGGGCCAGAGTATACAATGAATTGGGCAAAGAGCGCACCTCCAAACAGCGACGCAATAGCCACTGTGACCACTGTTCTTTCCTGCCATACACCGGCTCGGCAGGAGCCGGTGCCGCCACCATACAACAGCACAACTAACTAAACCCTAACTAACTCAAGTCATACCGCCATCCATCAAATGGACGCCATAAGATGGGCATCCGTAAAACGAATAAGTGGGTGGGAGACTACGGCGCCACCAAAATCCTAACCTGCGTGTGTATTAGAGATGAGCGGGTTCGGTTTCTCTGAATCCGAACCCGCACGAACTTCATGTTTTTTTTCACGGGTCCGAGCGACTCGGATCTTCCCGCCTTGCTCGGTTAACCCGAGCGCGCCCGAACGTCATCATGACGCTGTCGGATTCTCGCGAGGCTCGGATTCTATCGCGAGACTCGGATTCTATATAAGGAGCCGCGCGTCGCCGCCATTTTCACACGTGCATTGAGATTGATAGGGAGAGGACGTGGCTGGCGTCCTCTCCGTTTAGAATAGATTAGAGAGACACTTGATTTACTAATTTTGGGGAGCATTAGGAGTACTCAGTACAGTGCAGAGTTTTGCTGATAGTGACCACCAGTTTTATTTATAATCCGTTCTCTGCCTGAAAAAAGCGATACACAGCACACAGTGACTCAGTCACATACCATATCTGTGTGCACTGCTCAGGCTCAGGCCAGTGTGCTGCATCATCTATTATCTATATATAATATTCTATATATATCTGATTATCTGTCTGACTGCTCAGCTCACACAGCTTATAATTGTGGGGGAGACTGGGGAGCACTACTGCAGTGCCAGTTATAGGTTATAGCAGGAGCCAGGAGTACATAATATATTATATAGTGAGTGACCACCAGACACACAGTGCAGTTTATTTAATATATCCGTTCTCTGCCTGAAAAAAGCGATACACACAGTGACTCAGTCAGTCACATACCATATCTGTGTGCACTGCTCAGGCTCAGGCCAGTGTGCTGCATCATCTATATATATTATATATCTGTCTGACTGCTCAGCTCACACAGCTTATAATTGTGGGGGAGACTGGGGAGCACTACTGCAGTGCCAGTTATAGGTTATAGCAGGAGCCAGGAGTACATAATATTATATTAAAACAGTGCACACTTTTGCTGCAGGAGTGCCACTGCCAGTGTGACTAGTGACCAGTGACCTGACCACCAGTATATATAATATTAGTAGTATACTATCTCTTTATCAACCAGTCTATATTAGCAGCAGACACAGTACAGTGCGGTAGTTCACGGCTGTGGCTACCTCTGTGTCGGCACTCGGCAGCCCGTCCATAATTGTATATACCACCTAACCGTGGTTTTTTTTTCTTTCTTTATACATACATACTAGTTACGAGTATACTATCTCTTTATCAACCAGTCTATATTAGCAGCAGACACAGTACAGTGCGGTAGTTCACGGCTGTGGCTACCTCTGTGTCGGCACTCGGCAGCCCGTCCATAATTGTATATACCACCTAACCGTGGTTTTTTTTTCTTTCTTTATACATACATACTAGTTACGAGTATACTATCTCTTTATCAACCAGTCTATATATTAGCAGCAGACACAGTACAGTGCGGTAGTTCACGGCTGTGGCTACCTCTGTGTCGGCACTCGGCAGCCCGTCCATAATTGTATATACCACCTAACCGTGGTTTTTTTTTCTTTCTTTATACATACATACTAGTTACGAGTATACTATCTCTTTATCAACCAGTCTATATATTAGCAGCAGACACAGTACAGTGCGGTAGTTCACGGCTGTGGCTACCTCTGTGTCGGCACTCGGCAGCCCGTCCATAATTGTATATACCACCTAACCGTGGTTTTTTTTTCTTTCTTTATACATACATACTAGTTACGAGTATACTATCTCTTTATCAACCAGTCTATATATTAGCAGCAGACACAGTACAGTGCGGTAGTTCACGGCTGTGGCTACCTCTGTGGCGGCACTCGGCAGCCCGTCCATAATTGTATATACCACCTAACCGTGGTTTTTTTTTCTTTCTTTATACATACATACTAGTTACGAGTATACTATCTCTTTATCAACCAGTCTATATATTAGCAGCAGACACAGTACAGTGCGGTAGTTCACGGCTGTGGCTACCTCTGTGTCGGCACTCGGCAGCCCGTCCATAATTGTATATACCACCTAACCGTGGTTTTTTTTTCTTTCTTTATACATACATACTAGTTACGAGTATACTATCTCTTTATCAACCAGTCTATATATTAGCAGCAGACACAGTACAGTGCAGTAGTTCACGGCTGTGGCTACCTCTGTGTCGGCACTCGGCAGCCCGTCCATAATTGTATATACCACCTAACCGTGGTTTTTTTTTCTTTCTTTATACATACATACTAGTTACGAGTATACTATCTCTTTATCAACCAGTCTATATATTAGCAGCAGACACAGTACAGTGCGGTAGTTCACGGCTGTGGCTACCTCTGTGTCGGCACTCGGCAGCCCGTCCATAATTGTATATACCACCTAACCGTGGTTTTTTTTTCTTTCTTTATACATACATACTAGTTACGAGTATACTATCTCTTTATCAACCAGTCTATATATTAGCAGCAGACACAGTACAGTGCGGTAGTTCACGGCTGTGGCTACCTCTGTGTCGGCACTCGGCAGCCCGTCCATAATTGTATATACCACCTAACCGTGGTTTTTTTTTCTTTCTTTATACATACATACTAGTTACGAGTATACTATCTCTTTATCAACCAGTCTATATATTAGCAGCAGACACAGTACAGTGCGGTAGTTCACGGCTGTGGCTACCTCTGTGTCGGCACTCGGCAGCCCGTCCATAATTGTATATACCACCTAACCGTGGTTTTTTTTTCTTTCTTTATACATACATACTAGTTACGAGTATACTATCTCTTTATCAACCAGTCTATATATTAGCAGCAGACACAGTACAGTGCGGTAGTTCACGGCTGTGGCTACCTCTGTGTCGGCACTCGGCAGCCCGTCCATAATTGTATATACCACCTAACCGTGGTTTTTTTTTCTTTCTTTATACATACATACTAGTTACGAGTATACTATCTCTTTATCAACCAGTCTATATATTAGCAGCAGACACAGTACAGTGCGGTAGTTCACGGCTGTGGCTACCTCTGTGTCGGCACTCGGCAGCCCGTCCATAATTGTATATACCACCTAACCGTGGTTTTTTTTTCTTTCTTTATACATACATACTAGTTACGAGTATACTATCTCTTTATCAACCAGTCTATATATTAGCAGCAGACACAGTACAGTGCGGTAGTTCACGGCTGTGGCTACCTCTGTGTCGGCACTCGGCAGCCCGTCCATAATTGTATATACCACCTAACCGTGGTTTTTTTTTCTTTCTTTATACATACATACTAGTTACGAGTATACTATCTCTTTATCAACCAGTCTATATATTAGCAGCAGACACAGTACAGTGCGGTAGTTCACGGCTGTGGCTACCTCTGTGTCGGCACTCGGCAGCCCGTCCATAATTGTATATACCACCTAACCGTGGTTTTTTTTTCTTTCTTTATACATACATACTAGTTACGAGTATACTATCTCTTTATCAACCAGTCTATATATTAGCAGCAGACACAGTACAGTGCTAGTGCGGTAGTTCACGGCTGTGGCTACCTCTGTGTCGGCACTCGGCAGCCCGTCCATAATTGTATACTAGTATCCAATCCATCCATCTCCATTGTTTACCTGAGGTGCCTTTTAGTTGTGCCTATTAAAATATGGAGAACAAAAATGTTGAGGTTCCAAAATTAGGGAAAGATCAAGATCCACTTCCACCTCGTGCTGAAGCTGCTGCCACTAGTCATGGCCGAGACGATGAAATGCCAGCAACGTCGTCTGCCAAGGCCGATGCCCAATGGCATAGTACAGAGCATGTCAAAACCAAAACACCAAATATCAGTAAAAAAAGGACTCCAAAACCTAAAATAAAATTGTCGGAGGAGAAGCGTAAACTTGCCAATATGCCATTTACCACACGGAGTGGCAAGGAACGGCTGAGGCCCTGGCCTATGTTCATGGCTAGTGGTTCAGCTTCACATGAGGATGGAAGCACTCAGCCTCTCGCTAGAAAACTGAAAAGACTCAAGCTGGCAAAAGCACCGCAAAGAACTGTGCGTTCTTTGAAATCCCAAATCCACAAGGAGAGTCCAATTGTGTCGGTTGCGATGCCTGACCTTCCCAACACTGGACGTGAAGAGCATGCGCCTTCCACCATTTGCACGCCCCCTGCAAGTGCTGGAAGGAGCACCCGCAGTCCAGTTCCTGATAGTCAGATTGAAGATGTCAGTGTTGAAGTACACCAGGATGAGGAGGATATGGGTGTTGCTGGCGCTGGGGAGGAAATTGACCAGGAGGATTCTGATGGTGAGGTGGTTTGTTTAAGTCAGGCACCCGGGGAGACACCTGTTGTCCGTGGGAGGAATATGGCCGTTGACATGCCAGGTGAAAATACCAAAAAAATCAGCTCTTCGGTGTGGAGGTATTTCACCAGAAATGCGGACAACAGGTGTCAAGCCGTGTGTTCCCTTTGTCAAGCTGTAATAAGTAGGGGTAAGGACGTTAACCACCTCGGAACATCCTCCCTTATACGTCACCTGCAGCGCATTCATAATAAGTCAGTGACAAGTTCAAAAACTTTGGGTGACAGCGGAAGCAGTCCACTGACCAGTAAATCCCTTCCTCTTGTAACCAAGCTCACGCAAACCACCCCACCAACTCCCTCAGTGTCAATTTCCTCCTTCCCCAGGAATGCCAATAGTCCTGCAGGCCATGTCACTGGCAATTCTGACGAGTCCTCTCCTGCCTGGGATTCCTCCGATGCATCCTTGCGTGTAACGCCTACTGCTGCTGGCGCTGCTGTTGTTGCCGCTGGGAGTCGATGGTCATCCCAGAGGGGAAGTCGTAAGCCCACTTGTACTACTTCCAGTAAGCAATTGACTGTTCAACAGTCCTTTGCGAGGAAGATGAAATATCACAGCAGTCATCCTACTGCAAAGCGGATAACTGAGTCCTTGACAACTATGTTGGTGTTAGACGTGCGTCCGGTATCCGCCGTTAGTTCACAGGGAACTAGACAATTTATTGAGGCAGTGTGCCCCCGTTACCAAATACCATCTAGGTTCCACTTCTCTAGGCAGGCGATACCGAGAATGTACACGGACGTCAGAAAAAGACTCACCAGTGTCCTAAAAAATGCAGTTGTACCCAATGTCCACTTAACCACGGACATGTGGACAAGTGGAGCAGGGCAGGGTCAGGACTATATGACTGTGACAGCCCACTGGGTAGATGTATGGACTCCCGCCGCAAGAACAGCAGCGGCGGCACCAGCAGCATCATCTCGCAAACGCCAACTCTTTCCTAGGCAGGCTACGCTTTGTATCACCGCTTTCCAGAATACGCACACAGCTGAAAACCTTTTACGGCAACTGAGGAAGATCATCGCGGAATGGCTTACCCCAATTGGACTCTCCTGTGGATTTGTGGCATCGGACAACGCCAGCAATATTGTGTGTGCATTAAATATGGGCAAATTCCAGCACGTCCCATGTTTTGCACATACCTTGAATTTGGTGGTGCAGAATTTTTTAAAAAACGACAGGGGCGTGCAAGAGATGCTGTCGGTGGCCAGAAAAATTGCGGGACACTTTCGGCGTACAGGCACCACGTACAGAAGACTGGAGCACCACCAAAAACTACTGAACCTGCCCTGCCATCATCTGAAGCAAGAAGTGGTAACGAGGTGGAATTCAACCCTCTATATGCTACAGAGGTTGGAGGAGCAGCAAAAGGCCATTCAAGCCTATACAATTGAGCACGATATAGTAGGTGGAATGCACCTGTCTCAAGTGCAGTGGAGAATGATTTCAACGTTGTGCAAGGTTCTGATGCCCTTTGAACTTGCCACACGTGAAGTCAGTTCAGACACTGCCAGCCTGAGTCAGGTCATTCCCCTCATCAGGCTTTTGCAGAAGAAGCTGGAGGCATTGAAGAAGGAGCTAAAAGGGAGCGATTCCGCTAGGCATGTGGGACTTGTGGATGCAGCCCTTAATTCGCTTAACAAGGATTCACGGGTGGTCAATCTGTTGAAATCAGAGCACTACATTTTGGCCACCGTGCTCGATCCTAGATTTAAAGCCTACCTTGGATCTCTCTTTCCGGCAGACACAGGTCTGCTGGGGTTGAAAGACCTGCTGGTGACAAAATTGTCAAGTCAAGCGGAACGCGACCTGTCAACATCTCCTCCTTCACATTCTCCCGCAACTGGGGGTGCGAGGAAAAGGCTCAGAATTCCGAGCCCACCCGCTGGCGGTGATGCAGGGCAGTCTGGAGCGACTGCTGATGCTGACATCTGGTCCGGACTGAAGGACCTGACAACGATTACGGACATGTCGTCTACTGTCACTGCATATGATTCTCTCAACATTGATAGAATGGTGGAGGATTATATGAGTGACCGCATCCAAGTAGGCACGTCACACAGTCCGTACTTATACTGGCAGGAAAAAGAGGCAATTTGGAGGCCCTTGCACAAACTGGCTTTATTCTACCTAAGTTGCCCTCCCACAAGTGTGTACTCCGAAAGAGTGTTTAGTGCCGCCGCTCACCTTGTCAGCAATCGGCGTACGAGGTTACATCCAGAAAATGTGGAGAAGATGATGTTCATTAAAATGAATTATAATCAATTCCTCCGCGGAGACATTGACCAGCAGCAATTGCCTCCACAAAGTACACAGGGAGCTGAGATGGTGGATTCCAGTGGGGACGAATTGATAATCTGTGAGGAGGGGGATGTACACGGTGATATATCGGAGGGTGAAGATGAGGTGGACATCTTGCCTCTGTAGAGCCAGTTTGTGCAAGGAGAGATTAATTGCTTCTTTTTTGGGGGGGGTCCAAACCAACCCGTCATATCAGTCACAGTCGTGTGGCAGACCCTGTCAATGAAATGATGGGTTGGTTAAAGTGTGCATGTCCTGTTTTGTTTATACAACATAAGGGTGGGTGGGAGGGCCCAAGGACAATTCCATCTTGCACCTCTTTTTTCTTTTCTTTTTCTTTGCATCATGTGCTGATTGGGGAGGGTTTTTTGGAAGGGACATCCTGCGTGACACTGCAGTGCCACTCCTAGATGGGCCCGGTGTTTGTGTCGGCCACTAGGGTCGCTAATCTTACTCACACAGTCAGCTACCTCATTGCGCCTCTTTTTTTCTTTGCGTCATGTGCTGTTTGGGGAGGGCTTTTTGGAAGGGACATCCTGCGTGACACTGCAGTGCCACTCCTAGATGGGCCCGGTGTTTGTGTCGGCCACTAGGGTCGCTAATCTTACTCACACAGCTACCTCATTGCGCCTCTTTTTTTCTTTGCGTCATGTGCTGTTTGGGGAGGGTTTTTTGGAAGGGACATCCTGCGTGACACTGCAGTGCCACTCCTAGATGGGCCCGGTGTTTGTGTCGGCCACTAGGGTCGCTAATCTTACTCACACAGCTACCTCATTGCGCCTCTTTTTTTCTTTGCGTCATGTGCTGTTTGGGGAGGGTTTTTTGGAAGGGCCATCCTGCGTGACACTGCAGTGCCACTCCTAGATGGGCCCGGTGTTTGTGTCGGCCACTAGGGTCGCTAATCTTACTCACACAGCTACCTCATTGCGCCTCTTTTTTTCTTTGCGTCATGTGCTGTTTGGTGAGGGTTTTTTGGAAGGGACATCCTGCGTGACACTGCAGTGCCACTCCTAGATGGGCCCGGTGTTTGTGTCGGCCACTAGGGTCGCTTATCTTACTCACACAGCGACCTCGGTGAAAATTTTAGGACTAAAAATAATATTGTGAGGTGTGAGGTATTCAGAATAGACTGAAAATGAGTGTAAATTATGGTTTTTGAGGTTAATAATACTTTGGGATCAAAATGACCCCCAAATTCTATGATTTAAGCTGTTTTTTAGTGTTTTTTGAAAAAAACACCCGAATCCAAAACACACCCGAATCCGACAAAAAAAATTCGGTGAGGTTTTGCCAAAACGCGTTCGAACCCAAAACACGGCCGCGGAACCGAACCCAAAACCAAAACACAAAACCCGAAAAATTTCAGGCGCTCATCTCTAGTGTGTATATTTGTGTGTGTGTGTGTGTGTGTGTGTGTGTATATCTGTGTATACTTGTGTGTTTATGTATGTCTGTGCCTAAATGTGTATGTAGGTATGTATGTATGTATGTATGTATGCATGTACAGTATGTATGTATGTATGTATGTGTGTGTGGTGGTGGGTGAGGGCGCCGTGACATGACCCTGCTCTGGGTGTCATGTCTCCACGCTACGCCTCTGCCCAACCCCATAACGAGCATTCACAAATTGTACCTACAGCACCATTAGGGACGACTTACTAACCCTCTTTGCAATCTGATTACCTCAATTATATCACCCTGCCTTAATAATAAAGAACACATTAATATGAACAAGCAATAACCTATACCACGACATGCCCTTGAGATCACAGCACTGGGGTAATGAGTAACGTTTTTGCCTATATACTGGCTGACGAATATTAAAGGTTACTTACATTTTTGGGAGGTTTTTATTTTAAATATTATTTGCGCAATTCTAGCTGCGTCGCCTGTGATTAACCCTTTACAGCAATCCTTTTGAATACTAAGTAAACAAGGAAGTTCCATCTGCAGCAAAACATCACGTCTGGGCAGAGAGGAAGGGAGCTTGTGTGGAGATCCCTAATTGCAGCCACCTCTAAATAGTTCCTGAAATGGATGTGAGACGAGCGCTTCCCTTTAATGCTAAACTGGAATGTGATGTTTCACCATAACATGTGTGCATGGGAAAGCAGAAATATAGAAATGTATATAGAATGTGGATATGTATATAGAACGACAATTACTGTTAATTGGGAACAGTGCTCCGAACATATTCAGCATGGGAAAGAAGTTATATAGTTTTATCAAACTGAAATGTTGAACGAGAGGTTCTTGTGGACGTGTTATTGTTGATACCGCGAGTGCTGTCATTTTTCTGTTGTGTGTGCATCTATATATATATATATATATATATATATACACATGGTGCAGTAATGTAGTCATTTGCTAAAATGTCACATACTTCTAGGATAGTATAATTATACCGTCCAGTGCCCCCTAAAATATATTTAACATAAAATTAAAAAACAGGGTTTTTTGGTTTATTTTGGTAATAAAACAGCAGCATTGGAATAGGAAATGTATCTTGCGAGCTGTTTCGCCACCTGGTGGACAGATTTAATTATGCAGTTGTAAAGAAATGCGATAAGAGTGTATCATTTCTGAATGTACAGTAAGTGGGAGATTTGACATTTTATTGAATAGTGCTTTTTACACACCACCGTCAGGTTATTTTATGTTGGTGAGATTCAGCAAAGTGGTTTGCAGGTTAGAATTGACAATGTCCCTTTATATTCTGTGTGTTGTAGAGAAACCAAGGTCTATAAAATAAAAGGACATATATTCAGATCCTACAGTTGTCTGTTTAGCAACTATTAATATTAGTACTTAGTGACAAGGCTGCTGAACGTGCTGTTCCGTGAGTGCCCTAGTTAGTGCCCACATATATGAACAGTACATACTGTATTGTTTGGTTTGGTTGGCACCGTAATACCAGGCTGTCAGCATTTTAGCAATGTTTTTTATGTCTGTGTTTCATCAGCTACATGACAAGGAAAATCGCTTAAAAAATGCTCATAAGAATGAGATCTTTTTACTTAATAGCATAAAACAAATTACACGCATTCTGTAATACAAGCACAAATCAAAACTAACATCTGAACTGGTCATATTACATAATAATAATAATAATAATAATAATAATAATAATAATAAGAAGAAGAAGAATAGTAATAAGAATAATAATTATTATTTTATTTAGAAAGCGCTTTTTCTCCGATAAGACTCAAGACACTTACTTTACTGTACATACTTTTTCTACATGCTATTAAAAACCTGTTACCTGTTCAGTCTAATTGCTGAAAACATTTTCTCATGGATTTTTATATCATCAATCCTCCGCAACCTGTCTCTATCTTCCCAAATTTTGTAGATCCGAACCCAACCAAATCCCGGTCCGGGTCTTCCCGTGGTCCAGATTTTGGGATTTTAAATCCAAATTTCAGGTTTTTGTTGGCAAAAATAAAATGATTTTAGCTGTTTTTATTGATTTTTACAAATGATTATTGTATCTTTTTTATTATCGCCTTCTAACTGAACCAAAACCAAACCAAAACACTTGAGGGTAGTTTTGCCAAAACACAATGCTGAATTGGAACCAAAACCGAAAGACGGGGGTCTGCGCATATCTCTAGATAGAAAGTTGAAAAACCTGACATGCTACTTAAGTTCGAGTGGGGGGGGAGGGGGGTACCTTTTTATCCCTGAAGAGAACATACAATACTCATAGGGTGTTATATATCAGTGGCGAACAATTACTGTATAAAGCTGACCCAGCCTTAGAACTGATTGGCTCTTTAAATTTAGCGCAATGTACCTGCATGATTCTATTCTACGAGAAGCCACCTTAAAGAGAAGGAAATAGCATTGCATTCACTGAGGAAAAGTTTAGGAGTAACAGCTCAAACGCAGGTGTAAGTAAGCTGAGGAGGATTTCCATTGGCTGAGCAATCCTCCAATAAACAGACACCTGCCCTTTTAAATCAGCTTCAAAGCCATGCGTCCAGCCCCATAAAGAGCGGGGCTGCAGCAGCGAACGAAGCCGGGAGGAGGAGGAATAGCTGCTCTCTCGCCTCAGACGCCTGAATTTGTGTTTGCATTACAGTATGTGCAACTTTCTGTATAATGGTGCTCATTCCGAGTTGTTCGCTCGCTAGCTGCTTTTAGCAGCAGTGCACACGCTAGGCCGCCTCCCTCTGGCAGTGTATCTTAGCTTAGCAGAATAGCGAACGAAAGATTAGCAGAACTGCTACTTAATATTTTCTTGCAGTTTCTGAGTAGCTCCAGACTTACTCCTAGATTGCGATCACCTCAGTCCGTTTAGTTCCTGGTTTGACGTCACAAACACGCCCTGCGTTCGGCCACCAACTCCCCCGTTTTTCCAGCCACTCCTGCGTTTTTACCTGACACACCTGCGTTTTTTTAGCACACTCCCTGAAAACGGCCAGTTTCCGCCCAGAAACACCCACTTCCTGTCAACCACACTACGATCACTCCAGTGAGGAAAAAACGTCGCTCGAGCTTGTGCAAATCTACAAAGTTTTGTGTGAAAGTACTAAGCGCATGCGCGCTGCGTGCCATGCGCATGCGTATTTTTGCAGTTTTTTCACTTAATCGCTGCACTGCGAAAATCGGCAGCGATCGAACAACTCGGAATGACCCCCAATGCCAGTTAAATCTGTATGTAAGTTAAATGCAGGAGACAGAGCCACCAGAATTCTAGTTGTATAAAAAGATGTTCAAAGCGTCTAGTTTTTGCAGATGGAATTCAAAAATAAAGAACATTCCAAATTAGTATTCTACGTTTTAAAGATTTCAAATGCAGATTATTTCATCAGATCCACTCTAGTGAACATGCACCCCATTTGTTATGTAGTCACTGAGTAATCATGTGTCGGCCTCTGTAGGAGAAAGCATTAATACCAATAGTAAATACTTCTAAGGAATACAAATGTCTCACCCATGGACGGTTCTCTAAGTCACGTCAAACTACACAGATGCCGGAAAATCTTTTAATTTCTCCATCAAAGCAGAATTATCTGAGCTGGCAGCATCTGCAGCAGACGGACCAACGTCCGAGCCTCCGAGAAGTCAATTTTCTTTATGCCGTACAGTGACATCATCAGATGATATTTAAAATCTATAGTAAAAAAAAAATGTTGTTATTCTTAGTATTGTTCCAATATAATACACAATTAGCTGATTTGTTTATTGAATGCTGCCTACTCTGCTTCCTGGGGGATTCAATTAACCCTTCCGGACAGATAGATGTTCCAATGCAGCAGGACGTGCAGTGTATTCAGGGTAGCCTTAACCTGGTTCCGGTATGAATGGTCGACCATGTTATGGTCGACAGTCATTAGGTCGACCACTAGTGGTCGACATTGACATGGTCGACATGTACACATGGTCGACACATGAAAATGGTCGACACATGAAAAGGTCGACACATGAAAAGGTCGACATGAGTTTTTTAACTTTTTTTGGTGTCGTTTTTTGCGTAAAGTGACTGGGAACCCCAATTAGTGCACCACGTCCCCTCGCATGGCTCGCTTCGCTCGCCATGCTTCGGGCATGGTACCTTCGCTCCGCTGCCGCTTCGCTCGGCACAGATTACCGTTCCAATCGTAGTCCACGTGGATCGTAAAGTATGGAAAAGTTCCCCAAAAGAAAAAAAAGTTAAAAAACTCATGTCGACCTTTTCATGTGTCGACCTTTCATGTGTCGACCATTTTCATGTGTCGACCATGTGTCCATGTCGACCATGTCAATGTCGACCAATAGTGGTCGACCTATTGACTGTCGACCATAACATGGTCGACCATGTGAACGGATACCCCTTAACCTCGGGGTCACTGGGCCAGATTTAGGGGTGTGTGCAGTTGAATGCGCAGCTGGGATTTCATTCGCCGTAGACTTGCAAAAATATGCTAATGACTCAGCCGCTGTATTGTGTACAGAGACGCCCGCCGCCAGGGTCTCGGATCCGCCGCTAACGTACAACAACGGGAACATTGGTTGCACATCAGTCACACTCAGGGCCGGATTGCCCATGTGGCACTTCTAATGCCAGAGGGGCTGACGGCCTGATGGGTCGGTGCGGCCACTCAGAGAAACTGGAGCTGGCCGAGCCCTCTGCTCAGCAGCCCTACCCTCACGTAGTCATTTGGGGGCTTGCTATTTTGGTGACACCCCTCGTATAGTATCCCCCTTTGCGGCCAGCCCCTCCTAGTAACGCCACTGCAGCCAGGGGAACGCAGGGAAGCCAGATTTCCTTGAATAACTTATATTCATTCAAACCAAACAACATTTTGACAAGTGATTTTTTTTGTAGTAAAATTATTATGACAAATAAACCCATTGTTCCCAGTGCCCCCCTCCCCTCCCCCCATTCCCACTAGCATTCACACTCGTTAACCACCCACCACCCACAAGAGCTTTGAGGGGTCTATGTACTAAGCCTTGGACAGTGATAAAGTAGAGAGAGAGATATAGAGGTAGATGTATTAACCTGGAGAAAGCATAAGGAAGTGATAAACCAGTGATGTGTGCAAGGTGATAATGCACCAGCCAATCAGCTCCTAACTGTTAATTTACATATTGGAGCTGATTGGCTGGTGCCTTTATCACCTTGCACATATCACTGGTTTATCACTTCCTTATGCCTTCTCCAGGTCAATACATCTGCCCCATAGTACCAGCCAATCAGCTCCTACCTGCCTTGCTACGGGCTGTGTTTGTAAAATGACAGGAGCTGATTGGCTGGTACTTTATCTCTCTCCAATCTTTGATACATACTGTATGCCCCCAATGTCTCTCCAAATTAGTAAAAGAAGAAAACGTGTATAATTTTATGAGGAAAATACAAATAAATGATTACAATTATGGGCGAATTTTATTGAGGAGGCCTGGAGGCCCGCTGTGTAGTGTAACTGCAGCTAGTATAATGCGGGCAGCGCCAGAGCCGGCTCTAGGCATAACAGGCAAATGCGGCACTGGGCGGGCGCCGCCGCGCGCACGGGGAGGGGAGGAAGTATCACTGATCAGTGGATCGCCTTATCACCAGCAGCTGGGGACGGAACGGGGAGCCGCGGCCCGCGAGTGCGTGACAGAGAGAGTGAGGGCGGGTTCTAGCTGTGTGCTGTGCTGCCTGTTCCCTCTCTTTCTCCTGCAGCTCAATCACACGCTGAGGTGAGCAATGCTGCTCTGCCCCAGCATCTTATCACAATAGCTGAAGCCTGTGTACTGTATGTGTGTGAGCCAGTGTGTGTGTGTGTGTCTGATATTACATACCCTGCCAGGCTCTAATGTGTATGTAACCAGGTCACCTCCCACCCAGGCCCCGCTATGTGTGTCCCCATATCCCTCACCCGGCCCCCAGGATGTATGTCCCCATATCCCTCCCCCGGCCCCGCTATGTGTGTCCCCATATCCCTCACCCGGCCCCACTATGTGTGTCCCCATATCCCTCACCTGGCCCCACTATGTGTGTCCCCATATCCCTCACCCGGCCCGCTATGTGTGTCCCCATATCGCTCACCCGGCCCCGCTATGTGTGTCCCCATATCCCTCCCCCGGCCCCGCTATGTGTGTCCCCATATCGCTCACCCGGCCCCGCTATGTGTGTCCCCATATCCCTCACCTGGCTCCACTATGTGTGTCCCCATATCGCTCACCCGGCCCCACTATGTGTGTCCCCATATCCCTCACCCGGCCCCGCTATGTGTGTCTCCATATCCCTCACCCGGCCCCACTATGTGTGTCCCCATATCCCTCACCCGGCCCCATTATGTGTGTCCCCATATCCCTCACCTGGCCCCGCTATGTGTGTCCCCATATCCCTCATTGGCCCCACTATGTGTCCCCATATCCCTTACCCAGGCCCCCACTATGTGTGTCCCCATATCCCTCACCCAGCCCCGCTATGTGTGTCCCCATATCCCTCACCCGGCCCCCAGGATGTATATCCCCATATCCCTCAATCGGCCCCCAGGATGTATGTCCCCATATCCCTCACCCGGCCCCGCTATGTGTGTCCCCATATCCCTCACCCGGCCCCACTATGTGTGTCCCCATATCCCTCACCCGGCCCCATTATGTGTGTCCCCATATCCCTCACCTGGCCCCGCTATGTGTGTCCCCATATCCCTCATTGGCCCCACTATGTGTCCCCATATCCCTTACCCAGGCCCCCACTATGTGTGTCCCCATATCCCTCACCCGGCCCCGCTATGTGTGTCCCCATATCCCTCACCTGGCCCCGCTATGTGTGTCCCCATATCCCTCATTGGCCCCACTATGTGTGTCCCCATATCCCTCACCCAGGCCCCCACTATGTGTGTCCCCATATCCCTCACCCAGCCCCGCTATGTGTGTCCCCATATCCCTCACCCGGCCCCCAGGATGTATGTCCCCATATCCCTCACCCGGCCCCGCTATGTGTGTCCCCATATCCCTCATTGGCCCCACTATGTGTGTCCCCATATCCCTCACCCGGCCCCCACTATGTGTGTCCCCATATCCCTCACCCGGCCCCACTATGTGTGTCCCCATATCCCTCACCCGGCCCCACTATGTGTGTCCCCATATCCCTCATTGGCCCCACTATGTGTGTCCCCATAACCCTCACCCGGCCCCACTATGTGTGTCCCCATATCCCTCATTGGCCACACTATGTGTGTCCCCATATCCCTCACCCGGCCCCCAGGATGTATGTCCCCATATCCCTCACCCGACCCCACTATGTGTGTCCCCATATCCCTCACCCAGACCCGCTATGTGTGTCCCCATATCCCTCACCCGGCCCCCAGGATGTATGTCCCCATATCCCTCACCCGGCCCCCAGGATGTATGTCCCCATATCCCTCACCCGGCCCCGCTATGTGTGTCCCCATATCCCTCACCTGGCCCCGCTATGTGTGTCCCCATATCCCTCATTGGCCCCACTATGTGTGTCCCCATATCCCTTACCCAGGCCCCCACTATGTGTGTCCCCATATCCCTCACCCAGCCCCGCTATGTGTGTCCCCATATCCCTCACCCGGCCCCCAGGATGTATGTCCCCATATCCCTCACCCGGCCCCGCTATGTGTGTCCCCATATCCCTCATTGGCCCCACTATGTGTGTCCCCATATCCCTCACCCGGCCCCCACTATGTGTGTCCCCATATCCCTCACCCGGCCCCACTATGTGTGTCCCCATATCCCTCACCCGGCCCCACTATGTGTGTCCCCATATCCCTCATTGGCCCCACTATGTGTGTCCCCATATCCCTCACCCGGCCCCACTATGTGTGTCCCCATATCCCTCATTGGCCACACTATGTGTGTCCCCATATCCCTCACCCGGCCCCCAGGATGTATGTCCCCATATCCCTCACCCGGCCCCACTATGTGTGTCCCCATATCCCTCACCCGGCCCCCAGGATGTATGTCCCCATATCCCTCACCCGGCCCCACTATGTGTGTCCCCATATCCCTCACCCGGCCCCACTATGTGTGTCCCCATATCCCTCACCCGGCCCCCAGGATGTATGTCCCCATATCCCTCACCCGGCCCCACTATGTGTGTCCCCTATATCCCTCACCCGGCCCCCAGGATGTATGTCCCCATATCCCTCACCCGGCCCCACTATGTGTGTCCCCATATCCCTCACCCGGCCCCCAAGATGTATGTCCCCATATCCCTCACCCGGCCCCACTATGTGTGTCCCCATATCCCTCACCCGGCCCCGCTATGTGTGTCCCCATATCCCTCACCTGGCCCCCACTATGTGTGTCCCCATATCCCTCACCCGGCCCTCCTATGTGTGTCCCCATATCCCTCACCCGGCCCCACTATGTGTGTCCCCATATCCCTCACCTGGCCCCCACTATGTGTGTCCCCATATCCCTCACCCGGCCTCACTATGTATGTCCCCATATCCCTCACCCGGCCCCACTATGTGTGTCCCCATATCCCTCACCCGGCCCCCAGGATGTATGTCCCCATATCCCTCACCCGGCCCCAGTATGTATGTCCCCATATCCCTCACCCGGCCCCACTATGTGTGTCCCCATATCCCTCACCCGGCCCGCTATGTGTGTCCCCATATCCCTCATTGGCCCCACTATGTGTGTCCCCAGATTCCTCACCCGGCCCCCACTATGTGTGTCCCCATATCCCTCACCCGGCCCCCAGGATGTATGTCCCCATATCCCTCACCCGGCCCCACTATGTGTGTCCCCATTTCTCTAACGTCCTAGTGGATGCTGGGGACTCCGTCAGGACCATGGGGAATAGCGGCTCCGCAGGAGACAGGGCACAAAAGCAAGCTTTTAGGATCACATGGTGTGTACTGGCTCCTCCCCCTATGACCCTCCTCCAAGCCTCAGTTAGGTTTTTGTGCCCGGCCGAGAAGGGTGCAATCTAGGTGGCTCTCTTAAAGAGTTACTTAGAAAAAGTTTTTAGGTTCTTTATTTTCAGTGAGTCCTGCTGGCAACAGGCTCACTGCATCGAGGGACTTAGGGGAGAGATTTTCAACTCACCTGCGTGCAGGATGGATTGGATTCTTAGGCTACTGGACATAGCTCCAGAGGGAGTCGGAACACAAGGCTCGCCCTGGGGTTCGTCCCGGAGCCGCGCCGCCGACCCCCCTTGCAGACGCTGAAGATGAAGAGGTCCGGAACCAGGCGGCAGAAGACTCTCAGTCTTCATCAGGTAGCGCACAGCACTGCAGCTGTGCGCCATTGTTGTCAGCACACTTCACACAGCGGTCACGGAGGGTGCAGGGCGCTGGGGGGGGGCGCCCTGGGCAGCAATGTATAATACCTGTATGGCGAAAAATACATCACATATAGCCCTTGAGGCTATATGGATGTATTTAACCCCTGCCAGATATCTAAAACTCCGGAGAAGAAGCCCGCCGAAAAGGGGGCGGGGCCTATTCTCCTTAGCACACAGCGCCATTTTCCCTCACAGAAAGGCTGGTGGGAAGGCTCCCATGCTCTCCCCTGCACTGCACTACAGAAACAGGGTTAAAACAGAGAGGGGGGGCACTGATTTGGCGATATGTATATATATTAAAATGCTATAAGGGAGGAACACTTATATAAAGGTTGTCCCTGGATAATTATAGCGTTTTGGTGTGTGCTGGCAAACTCTCCCTCTGTCTCCCCAAAGGGCTAGTGGGTCCTGTCCTCTATCAGAGCATTCCCTATGTGTGTGCTGTATGTCGGTACGTGTGTGTCGACATGTATGAGGAAAATATTGGTGAGGAGGCGGAGCAAATTGCCTGTAATGGTGATGTCACTCTCTAGGGAGTCGACACCGGAATGGATGGCTTATTTATGGAAATTACGTGACAATGTCAACACGCTGCAAGCCGGTTGACGACATGAGAGGGCCGGCGAACAAATTAGTATCTGTCCAGGCGTCTCAAACACCGTCAGGGGCTGTAAAATGCCCATTTACCTCAGTCGGTCGACACAGACCCAGACACGGACACTGATTTCAGTGTCGACGGTGAAGAAACAAACGTATTTTCTTTTAGGGCCACACGTTAAGGGCAATGAAGGAGGTGTTACATATTTCTGATACTCCAAGTACCACAAAAAAGGGTATTATGTGTGAGGTGAAAAAACTACCTGTAGTTTTTCCTGAATCAGATAAATTAAATGAAGTGTGTGATGATGCGTGGGTTTCCCCCGATAGAAAATTATTGGCGGTATACCCTTTCCCGCCAGAAGTTAAGGCGCGGTGGGAAACACCCCTCAGGGTGGATAAGGCGCTCACACGCTTATCAGAACAAGTGGCGGTACCATCTACGGATAGGGCTGTACTTAAGGAGCCAGCTGATAGGAGGCTGAAAAATATCCTAAAAAGTATACACACACATGCTGGTGTTATACTGCGACCAGCGATCGCCTCAGCCTGGATGTGCAGAGCTGAGGTGGCTTGGTCGGATTCCCTGACTAAAAATATTGATACCTTTGACAGGGACAGTATTTTATTGACTATAGAGCATTTAAAGGATGCAGTTCTATATATGCGAGATGCGCAGAGGGATATTTGCACTCTGGCATCAAGAGTAAATGCGATGTCCATATCTGCAAGAAGATGTTTATGGACACGACAGTGGTCAGGTGATGCAGATTCCAAACGGCACAAAGATGTATTGCCGTATAAAGGGGAGGAGTTATTTGGGGTCGGTCCATGGGACCTGGTGGCCAGGGCAACTGCTGGAAAATCCACCGTTTTTTACCCTAAGTCACATCTCTGCAGAAAAAGACACCGTCTTTTCAGCCTCAGTCCTTTCGTCCCTATAAGAGTCATATCTGCCCAGGGATAGAGGAAAGGGAAGAAGACTGCAGCAGGCAGCCCATTCCCAGGAACAGAAGCCCTCCACCGCTTCTACCAAGTTCTCAGCATGACGCTGGGACCGTACAGGACCCCTGGATCCTACAAGTAGTATCCAAGGGGTACAGATTGGAATGTCGAGAGGTTTCCCCCCTCGCAGGTTCCTGTAGTCTGCTGTACCAATGTCTCCCTCCGACAGGGAGGCAGTATTGAAAACAATTCACAAGCTGTATTCCCAGCAGGTGATAATAAATTTACCCCTCCGACAACAAGGAAAGGGGTATTACTCCACACTATATGGTGGTACTGAAGGCTAGGTGAGACCTATTCTAAATCTGAAAAATTTGAACACTTACAAGGGTTCAAATCCAGATGGAGTCACTCAGAGCAGTGATAGCAAAGAACAAGGGGACTATATGGTGTCCCGGGACATCAGGGATGCTTACCTCCATGTCCCAAAATTTGCCTTTTCTCACCAAGGGTACCTCAGGTTCGTGGTACAGAACTGTCACTATCAGTTTCAAGACGATGCCGTTGGATTGTCCAAGGCACCCCGGGTCCTTACCAAGGTAATGACCGAAAGGAGGATTCGTCTTCAAAGAAAATGGACGACCTCCTGATAAGAACAAGGTCCAGAGAACAGTTGGAGGTCGGAGTAGCACTATCTCAAGTAGTTCTACGACAGCACGGGTGGATTCTAAATATTCCAAAACCGCAGTTGTTCCGACGACACGTCTGCTGGTCCTAGGGATGATTCTGGACACAGTCCAGGAAAAGGTGTTTCTCCCAGAGGAGAAAGCCAGGGAGTTATCCGAGCTAATCGGGATCCTCCTAAAACCAGGAAAAGTGTCAGTGCATCATTGCACAAGAGTCCTGGTAAAAATGGTGGCTTATTACGAAGCGCTTCCATTCGGCAGATTTCACGCAAGAACTCTTCAGTGGGATCTGCTGGACAAATGGTCCGGATCGCATCTTCAGATGTATCAGCGGATAACCCTATATCCAAGGACAAGGGTGTCTCTCCTGTGGTGATTACAGAGTGCTCATCTTCTAGAGGGCCGCAGATTCGGCATTCAGGATTGGATGCTCGTGACCACGGAGGCCAGCCTGAGAGGCTGGGGAGCAGTCACACAAGGAGTGTGATCAAGTCTGGAGAATTCTCTCCACATAAATATACTGGAGCTAAGAGCAAATTTATAATGCTCTAAGCTTAGCAAGACCTCTGCTTCAAGGTCAGCCGGTATTGATCCAGTGGGATAACATCACGGCAGTCGCCCACGTAAACAGAAAGGGCGGCACAAGAAGCAGGAGGGCAGTGGCAAAACTGCAAGGATTTTTCGCTAGGCGGAAAATCATGTGATAGCACTGTCAGCAGTGTTCATTCCGGGAGTGGACGACTGGGAAGCAGACTTCCTCAGCAGGCACGACCTCCACCCGGGAGAGTGGGAACTTCATCGGGAAGTTTTCCGCATGATTGTGAACCGTTGGGAAAGACCAAAGGTGGACATGATGGCGTCCCGCCCGAACAAAAAAATGGGACAGGTATTGCGCCAGGTCACGAGACCTTCAGGCGATAGCTGTGGACGTCCTGGTAACACCGTGGGTGTAACAGTCGGTGTATGTGTTCCCTTCTCTGCTTCTCATAACCAAGGTATTGAGAATTATAAGACATAGAGGAGTAAGAACTATACTCGTGGCTCCGGATTGGCCAAGAGGGACTTGGTAACCGGAACTTCAAGAGATGCTCACAGAGGACTAATGGCCTCGGGAGCTAAGAAGGGATTTGCTTTCAGCAAGTACCATGTCTGTTCCAAGAGGAACCGTGGCATCGGCCTTTAAGAAAGGACCTGCTCCAGCAGGGACCTTGTCTGTTCCAAGACTTACCGCGACTGCGTTTGACGGCATGGCGGTTTGAACGCCGGATCCTAAGGGAAAAGGCATTCCGGAAGAGGTCATACCTACCCTGGTCAAAGCCAGGAAGGAGGTGACCGCACAACGTTATCACCACATGTGGTAAAAATATGTTGCGTGGGTGAGGCCAGGAGGGCCCCACGAAAAAATTTCAACTAGGTCGATTTCTGCACTTCCTGCAAACAGGAGTGTCTATGAGCCTCAAATTGGGGTCCATTAAGGTTCAAGTTTCGGCCCTATAGATTTTCTTCCAGAAAGAATTGGCTTCAGTTCCTGAAGTCCAGACGTTTGTCAAGGGAGTATTGCATATACAGCCCTTGTGTGCCTCCAGTGGCACCGTGGGATCTCAACGTAGTGTTGGGATTCCTCAAATCATATTGGTTTGAACCACTCAAATCTGTGGATTTGAAATATCTCACATGGAAAGTGACCATGCTGTTGGCCCTGGCCTCGGCCAGGCGATTGTCAAAATTGGCGGCTTTGTCTTACAAAAGCCCATATTTGATTTTCCATTCGGACAGGGCAGAACTGCGGACTCGTCCCCAGTTTCTTCCTAAGGTGGTGTCAGCGTTTCACCTGAAACAACCTATTGTGGTGCCTGCGGCTACTAGGGACTTGGAGGACTCCAAGTTGCTAGACGTTGTCAGGGCCCTGAAAATATATATATATATATATAATTCCAGGACGGCTGGAGTCAGAAAGTCTGACTTGCTGTTTATATTGTAGGCACCCAAAAAGCTGGGTGCTCCTGCTTCTAAGCAGACTATTGCTCGTTGGATTTGTAGTACAATTCAGCTTGCACATTCTGTGGCAGGCCTGCCACAGCCAAAATCTGTAAATGCCCATTCCACAAGGAAGGTGGGCTCATCTTGGGCGGCTGCCCGAGGGGTCTCGGCTTTACAACTTTGCCGAGCAGCTACTTGGTCAGGGGCAAACACGTTTGCTAAATTCTACAAATTTGATACCCTGGCTGAGGAGGACCTGGAGTTCTCTCATTCGGTGCTGCAGAGTCATCCGCACTCTCCCGCCCGTTTGGGAGCTTTGGTATAATCCCCATGGTCCTGACGGAGTCCCCAGCATCCACTAGGACGTTAGAGAAAATAAGATTTTACTTACCGATAAATCTATTTCTCATAGTCCGTAGTGGATGCTGGGCGCCCATCCCAAGTGCGGATTGTCTGCATTACTTGTACATAGTTATTGTTACAAAAAAATCGGGTTATTATTGTTGTGAGCCATCTTTTTTAGAGGCTACTTCATTGTTATCATACTGTTAACTGGGTTCAAATCACAAGTTGTACGGTGTGATTGGTGTGGCTGGTATGAGTCTTACCCGGGATTCAAGATCCTTCCTTATTGTGTACGCTCGTCCGGGCACAGTACCTAACTGAGGCTTGGAGGAGGGTCATAGGGGGAGGAGCCAGTACACACCATGTGATCCTAAAAGCTTGCTTTTGTGCCCTGTCTCCTGCGGAGCCGCTATTCCCCATGGTCCTGACGGAGTCCCCAGCATCCACTACGGACTATGAGAAATAGATTTATCGGTAAGTAAAATCTTATTATCCCTCACCCGGCCCCACTATGTGTGTCCCCATATCTCTCACCCGGCCCCGCTATGTGTGTCCCCATATCCCTCACCCGGCCCCGCTATGTGTGTCCCTATATCCCTCATTGGCCCCACTATGTGTGTCCCCATATCCCTCACCCAGCCACCACTATGTGTGTCCCCATATCCCTCACCCGGCCCCACTATGTGTGTCCCCATATCCCTCACCCATCCCCACAGTATGTGTGTCCCCATATCCCTCACCCGGCCCCACTACGTGTTTCCCCATATCCCTCACCCGGCCCCATTATGTATGTGCCCATATCCCTCATTGGACCCACTATGTGTGTCCCCATATCCCTCACCCGGCCCCGCTATGTGTGTCCCCATATCCCTCACCCGGCCCCACTACGTGTTTCCCCATATCCCTCACCCGGCCCCACTATGTATGTCACCATATCCCTCACCCGGCCCCACTATGTGTGTCCCCATATCCCTCATTGGCCCCACTATGTGTGTCCCCATATCCCTCACCCGGCCCCACTATGTGTGTCCCCATATCCCTCACCCATCCCCACAGTATGTGTGTCCCCATATCCCTCACCCGGCCCCACTACGTGTGTCCCCATATCCCTCACCCGGCCCCACTATGTGTGTCCCCATATCCCTCACCCGGCCCCACTATGTGTGTCCCCATATCCCTCACCCGGCCCCACTATGTGTGTCCCCATATCCCTTACCCGGCCCCACTATGTGTGTCCCCATATCCCTCACTCAGCCCCACTATGTGTGTCCCCATATCCCTCACCCATCCCCACAGTATGTGTGTCCCCATATTCCTCACCCGGCCCCACTATGTGTGTCCCCATATCCCTCACCCATCCCCACAGTATGTGTGTCCCCATATTCCTCACCCAGCCCCACTACGTGTGTCCCCATATCCCTCACCCAGCCCCACTATGTGTGTCCCTATATCCCACACCCGGCCCCACTATGTGTGTCACCATGTCCCTCACCCGGCCCCCAGGATGTGTGTCACCATATCCCTCACCCGGCCCCCAGGATGTGTGTCACCATACCCTCCCAGACCCCAGTATGTGTGCCAGCATATCCCTCTAGGCCCCTATGTATATTATTTATTATTATTACATTTTATTTATAGGGCGCCACAAGTGTTTCGCAGCGCCGTACAAAGGACAGTACAGGGAGACAAAACTTAGCATAACAATAAATAACAAAAATGGAGTGCAGGTAACAAAGAGCAACACAATTCTCAAAACATAATACAGCTTAGATGTAAGTAGCGAAGGAGTAATCATTGTACTACTTGGGGCTGGCGGCCATAGATAGAGATGAGCCTTTACCAGCAGGAGAGAAAGCAGGTAAAGATGGTCGCTGAGTGAAATGTGTCAAGAAGAGGGTTTAGACAAGAGGAAAGAGGGCCCTGCTCTGAAGAGCTAACAATCTAGTGGGGAGGGGCAACAGACAGATGACATGAGGTGCAAGCAGGTAAGCCTGATGGTGGTATGCGAGCAAAGCAGAGATGTCCAAGGCATGGGGCAGGGGGATGGAGGAGCAACCTAAGGACTAGGTTATGCATTGGAGGGGTACGCTTTGATGAATAGGTGGGTTTTCAATGCCCGTTTGAAGCTTTGCAAGGTCGGGGAGAGTCTAATGGAGCGGGGGAGCGCATTCCAATGAAGGGGTGCAGCACGGGCAAAATCCTGAACTCGTGCATGGGAAGCAGTGACCAAGGCAGAGGAGAGGCGACGGTCATCAGCCGACCGTAGTGGGCGGGAGGGAGTATGAAGGGAGAGGAGGTTGGAGATGTAGGGAGCAGTGGAATTAGAGATGGCCTTGTATGTGAGGGTGAGGAGTTTGAAGAGGATTCTGTAGGGGAATGGGAGCCAGTGTAGATTTTGTTGAAGGGGAGTGGCAGAAGTGGTGCGGCGGGAGAGGAAGATGAGCCTAGCTGCAGAGTTGAGGACAGATTGGAGGGGAGCGATGTGGGAGCAAGTGAGGCCAGTGAGGAGCACATTGCAGTAGTCAAGTCGTGAGATGACCAGTGAGTGGATGATTAGTTTAGTTGCACTCTGGGAGAGAAATGGCCTGATGCGAGCAATGTTGCGTAGCTGGAACCGACAAGATTGCGCCAGAGCTTGGATGTAGGGTGCAAAGGAGAGGGAGGAGTCAAGAGTGACGCCCAGGCAGCGGAGTTGGGGAACGAGGGAGATGATAGTGTTGTCAACAGTGATAGAGATGTTTGTAGGGGGTGTTGCTCTGGCTGGGGGAAAGATAATAAGTTCAGTTTTGTCCATGTTGAGCTTCAGAGAGCGCTCAGACATCCAGGAGGAGATGGCAGAGAGGCAGCTGGAGACCTGAGAGAGGACAGAGGGGGACAGATCAGGAGAGGAGAGTTAGAGTTGTGTGTCATCAGCATAGAGGTGGTATTGAAGGCCAAAGGAGTTAATGAGCGCACCCAGGGAAGAGGTGTAGAGGGAGAACAGAAGGGGGCCTAGGACAGAACCCTGAGGGACACCAACAGGAAGGATGGAAGGGTGTGAGGTGGTTCCGGAGGCAGACACAGAGAAGGAGCGGTTAGTGAGGTATGAGGTAAACCAGTCAAGGACGGTGCTAGAGAGGCCAACATTTTGGAGTGTGCGGAGGAGGAGAGGGTGATCCACGGTGTCAAAGGCAGCAGAGAGGTCCAGAAGGATGAGCAAAGAGAAGTGGCCCTTGGATTTGGCCGAAAGCAGGTTACTGGTGACTTTCACCAGGGCAGTCTCGGTGGAGTGGAGTGGGCGAAAGCCAGATTGTAGTGGATCAAGGATGGAGTGGTCAGAGAGGTAGCTTGTGAGACGGCTGTAGACCAGTCGTTCAAGTAGTTTGGAGGCGAAAGGGAGAAGAGAGATGGGGCGGTAGCTAGTGAGTGATGAAGGGTCGAGGTTGGATTTTTTGAGAATAGGGGACACCAGAGCATGTTTGAATGGTGAGGGAAAGATGCCAGTAGAGAGCGATAGGTTAAAGAGGTGAGCAAGGTGGGAGCATGCAGAGGGGGGGAGGGAGCGGAGAAGATGGGAGGGGAGGGGGTCCAAGTGGCAGGTTGTGGGGGGAGAGGATAAGATGAGGGAGTGGACTTCCTTGTCTGAGGTGGGACGGAAGCAGGACAGAGTGGGATAGATGGACGGGAGGGATGGTGGGAGCAGGGGGGCAGCAGAGGGGTGACGGGAGGAGATGTAATTTTGAATATCCTCAATTTTGGAGATGAAGAAGGAGGCAAAGTCAGTGGGAGTGAGGGAAGAGGGGAGGGGAGGAGGAGGGGGGCGAAGGAGAGTGTTGAAAGTTTCAAAGAGTCGGCGTGGACTGGAGGACTGAGAAGAGATGAGTGTTTGGAAAAAGGATTGCTTGGCTAGAGAAAGAGCAGAGCTATAGGAAGAGAGGATAAACTTGAAATGGAGAAAGTCCGCCAGAGAGTGGGATCTCCTCCAGGAGCGTTCTGCAGACCGTGAACATTTTTGTAGGAATCGTGTGAGTTTGGTGTGCCAGGGTTGGGGTTTGGAGCGGCGGAGGGGGACAGATGAGAGGGGGGCCACAGAGTCAAGAGCAGCAGTAAGGGAAGAGTTATAGAAGGAGGCTGCCTGGTTGGGACAAGTCATAGTGGAAAGAGGAGAGAGGAAGGTCTCGAGGGAGGACATGATAGTGGGGTTGAGGGACCCGAGATTGCGTCTGGTGATGGTGGGTCTGGGTGTGGAGCAGAGAGGGGAAGATGAGAGGGTGAAAGAAAGCAGATGGTGGTCAGAGAGAGGGAAGGAAGAGTTAGAGAAATTAGAGAGATCACATCGGTGGGTGAAGACAAGGTCGAGGGAGTGGCCGAGATTGTGAGTAGGGGTGGAGGACCATTGAGAAAGTCCAAAGGAGGTGGAAAGAGCAAGAAGGTTAGAGGAAGCTGCGTTAGTGATGTCGATAGGGATGTTAAAGTCACCGAGGATGATAGAGGGGAGGTCGGAGGAGAGAAAGTGGGGAAGCCAGGCAGCAAAGTTGTCAAGGAAAGGTGTACAGCGGCCAGGGGGGCGGTAGATCACTGCCACATGGAGGTGAATGGGGTAGAAGAGGCGGATAGTGTGGACCTCAAAGGTGGAGAAGGTGAGGGAGGGCTCAGGTGGGATGACACGAAAGGTGCAGTTAGGAGAGAGAAGAATGCCCACGCCTCCACCCTGGCGGCCATCGGGTCTGACCGTGTGGGTGAAGGAGAGGCCTCCGTAGGAGAGGGCAGCAGGGGAGGTGGTGTCAGAGGAGGAGAGCCAGGTTTCAGTGATGGCGAGAAGGTTAAAAGAGTGGGAGATGAAGAGGTCGTGGATAGTTGGCAACTTGTTGCAGATTGATCTAGCATTCCAGAGTGCACAGGAGAAGGGAAGGGAGGGGACGGGGGAAATGGGGATCAGGTTGGCTGGGTTCTGAATGCGTGTGGGTAGTCTGGAAATTTGGGTGGCGGGTGATCTAGCAGTGAGGATTGGTATGTGACAGGATCGAGGAGCCATAATTCCTGCTCAGTAGTGTTGTTCTGAGGAATAGTATTGAATGGAGTGGCTGTAATAAAGAAATAACAATGTAGTCAAAGCAAAGACAGTGGAGACCAGTTTTTTTTTTTGTAAATAATGGAGGGAATGGAAACACTGAGAATGTTACACAGTGGTTGAAGAGAGTATAAATGAGGAGCAGAAAGCAATGTGTGAGAGCAGTATGGCTGTTACTTAAGCAGACAGGGAGGTCAGTGTCCAGGCTGTGTGGATTGCAGGTGTTGGTGGTACTGGATTAGGTTACTCTCTGTAGGCTGTTGATTGCAGGTGTGGAAGATAGTCTGCTGTATATGTCATCATATCCTCCCAGGTCCCAGTATGTGGGCCACCATGCTTTACCATGCCCCAGTGTGTATGACACGCCCCCACCCCACCCCAATCTGTATGTCACCTTATCCCCCCAAGCTACTCTGTGTATGTCACCATCCCCCTCCCCAGGCCCAGAGTGTATGTCCTCATGTCCCTCAAAGGCATATGTCTGTATGTTAACCCCCTTTCCATGTTCTAGGGGCACCAGACAAAATCTTGCCTAGGGCATTAAATTGGTTAGGGATGACTCTGGGCAGTGATTAAGCAGCCTGCTCCTGCCCCGTGTGCTCCGCCCCCACCTCATCTCCTGCAGTGTCTGCTCTCTAAAGAGACGTGCTGCCACCGGAGACAACAGTGGTAAGCAGCAGTATAACTGTTTTCCCTGGGGAAAGGGGTAGGGGAAACTGGGGGTTGATTCTATATCGGAGTGGGAGAAGGGACCTTCTGACGTATCTAGGGGAGGAGACATGTCACCAGGGGGAGGAGCTACGGGCGAACAGGGTACCCGAAAAGTACCCTCGCGGGCTCGCTTCGCTCGCCACGCTTCGCTCGCCACGCTTCAGGCTCGCTTTGCTCGCCACACTTCGGGCTCGGTGGCTCACTTTGCTCGCCACCTGATTACTAAAGGTAATAGTTGGTGGCGTGGATAGTAGAGGAACTATCACGCTGGCCTAGCTCCTCCCCCTTGTGTCGTAACTCCTCCCCCTTACGGAAAAGGTCCCTTAGCCCACTTGATTCTAGCATCTACCGTAGGGGAAAGGAGCAGAGGAGGAGGAGGCGCTCTACCAGACTAAGGACCCCATGCATAGAGCTGCGGTCCCACCTCCTGCCCCTCCCGGGGACAGTCCCAACGTGTCTACAAAGTAATCTCTCCCAAGTGCAGCAGCAGCAGGTAGGAAGTGAAGGAGGGGGCAGGTGACAGAGGGACAGGTGACAGAAAGGGAGGGGCAGGTAGCAGACTCACTCATCCCGCTGTTACTAAACATAACACTTGGCTTTGGAACCTGTTTATTGTGTATTTGCTTAGTGCCGGAGAACACAAAGAGCTGCACTTTATGGCCCCTTGCAGAACTGGCTTCAAGGGCTGTAAATTCTTATTGTTTCTGAATGAGCCCTCACTTACTAAGCCTGCTGAGTTCTCATTCTGACTAGGGCCCAGATTTATCAAGCCTTGGACAGTGATAAATAGTACAGTGATAAAGTGCCAACCAACCAGCTCCTAACTGGCATCTTACAGGCTGCGTTTGAAAACTGACAGGTGCTGATTGGTTGTTACATTATCACCGTGCAGTTCATCACTCTCTAAGGCTTGATAAATCTGGGCCTAAGTGGCTCTACCTGGCATTATGTGTATAATGAGATCTACCTGGGGTAATGTGTATAAGCGGTTCTACCTGGCATAATGTGTATAATGGGCTCTACCTGGCGTAATATGTATAAGGGATTACCTGGTGTAATATGCTCTACCTGGCGTACGGTGCTTAAGGGGTTACCTGACATAATGTGTATAATGAGCTTTACCTGGCCTAATGTGTATAAGGGGTTACCTGACATAATGTGTATAATGGGCTTTACCTGGCCTAATGTGTATAAGGGGTTACCTGACATAATGTGTATAATGGGCTTTACCTGGCCTAATGTGTATAAGGGGTTACCTGACATAATGTGTATAATGGGCTTTACCTGGGGTAATGTGTATAAGTGGCTCTACCTGGCATAATGGGCTCTACCTGGCGTAATGTGTATAAGTGGCTCTACCTGGCATTATGTGTATAATGAGATCTACCTGGGGTAATGTGTATAAGCGGTTCTACCTGGCATAATGTGTATAATGGGCTCTACCTGGCGTAATATGTATAAGGGATTACCTGGTGTAATAGGCTCTACCTGGCGTACGGTGCTTAAGGGGTTACTTGACATAATGTGTATAATGAGCTTTACCTGGCCTAATGTGTATAAGGGGTTACCTGGCATAATGTGTATAATGGGCTTTACCTGGGGTAATGTGTATAAGTGGCTCTACCTGGCATAATGGGCTCTACCTGGCGTAATGTGTATAAGCGGCTCTACCTGGCATAATGTGTACAAGGAGCCACACACTCCCAGCTACTCCATAGAGTTCCGTACAGGTAAAGGTGGTCAGAATTTAGATTCGCCAAACTGAGATTTCATCTTGCCCCCCCAACCAAAAAACGTTCTGACACCCCTGCCTGTAGCTATACTCCCATCCACCCCATTAATCTGGCTCATGTCATGCTGTGCGAAGTCTACATATATAGGGCCTAATTCAGCATGGCTCGTTCGCATGCTGATGCCTTATGATGTGTGCCCACGCTCAGAAGCCGTACTGCGCGTGCGTACACTGTGAGATGCGATGGCATCTTACATCTGCAAACTCCTCTGCCTGATTGAGGCGTTCATGGGGCGAGAGGGGGCATTGTATTTACGTTTGAGGGGTAACACTGCGGTGTTGTGGAGGCGCGGTTCGGACAAAGCAGGCGTGTCCGGACCCTTTGCGGGGCAGACTACTGCGACCTGAAACATGGCGGGTAGCCGTCTGTCTTATCAGCTAGGCTGCGTAGACAGAGAGCTCCTCTAAACATGCGAAAGCATCACAGCCGGGCGTTGCTTTCGCATGTGTGCGGGAGGGGGGCTGGATACGGCATGCGGGGGGACTTGCCCTGTGTTGGGCGTCCCCCCGCATGTCAGTGTAATGGATCGTAGATGTGCGATTTTTCTCACATTTCTCTATAACAATGGCTTGCCCTGTATTTAAGGCTTGGGGACCCTTTAAAATAGTTTTTCTCCCTATATGCCTAAAGTGATGCCATTTCTTAAGCCATTGACCACTGTATCTGATAAACTGAGGTCTCCCCTAGTCTCAGTGGCCGGACAGAAGATGAATGCAGGCCCTAGTTATTACAGACAATCATGTGGTCAGCCAACTTCTGTTTATTTCAGACAGCGAGGCTTCTGCAGGCTCGTTTTTATTTAATCTGGACAGCTGCCCTCCGCTTTCTAATGAGAGGGCAGGGTGGTAACCACACGGGAACGCCGAAAAACAAAGTCCGCGGCGGGCCCTTCCGGGTGATCATATGGGGACAAGGACTCAGTGACTCATAGCACTGCCACATGAGCTGCCAGCATTGCTGTCTAGCACTTAAATCTCTGCTGGAATCGTTGTTCTCTTGTTCTCTGGGCCTTACTCAGGTTTGTTAGCAAACCAAAAAAGTTAGCAGTTGGGCAAAACCATGTGCACTGCAGGGGGGGGGGGGGGGGGGGCAGATATAACATGTGCAGAGAGAGTTAGATTTGTGGGTGTGGTGTGTTCAATCTGCAATCTAAATTGCAGTGTAAAAATAAAGCAGCCAGTATTTACCCTGCACAGAAATAAAATAACCCACCCAAATCTAACTCTCTCTGCACATGTTAAATCTGCCTCCCCTGCAGTGCACATGGTTTTGCCCAATTGCTAACTAAATTCCTGCTGCGATCAACTTGGAATTACCCACCATGTGCACTGCAGGGGGGGGCAGATGTAACATGTGCAGAGAGAGTTAGATTTGGGTGGGGTGTGTTCAAACTGAAATCTAAATTGCAGTGTAAAAGTAAAGCAGCCAGTATTTACCCTGCACAGAAACAAAATAACACACCCAAATCTCTCTGCACATGTTACATCTGCCCATACTTACCGACAATCTGGCTGCCCCCTCCGGGAGGAGGCAGAAGGGTCGGAGTAGCAGGGGGCCGTGATGCAGCAGCGGGGTGTGGCTACTGGCTAGGATGGAGAATTACATTTAGAGGAGGGATTGGGGGCGTGGCTGCATGATCGCGTCACTGGCCACGCCCCCTGTCTAGCAAGGCTAATAATATTGGCATAGCAAGGCAGGGGGCGGGGCCGGGATGACGCAAATCGCGCCATCTGACTCCCAGACCACCCACTTTGAACTACGTCGTCGGGGAGGTTGCTAGGGGATACAGAGGGGGTGGGGGGTTTGCAGGTGGCTGGCGCTCGGCCGGGAGACTTGCCCACTCTTCCAGGGGGGTGGGAGCGCCCCCCGATTTTTGGGAGCCTCCCTGCCATTCCGGGAGAGTAGGCAAGTATGCATCTGCAGTGCAGCATGGTTTTGCCCAATTGCAAGCTTTTTTGGTTTGCTAACAAAGCTGAATAACCCCCTCTGACCATTAAAGGGCCATTAAAAGATGTCCCAGTATACAGCACACCAACGATATGAGCGGCTTCCACTGGTTACAGAAATGAGTAACAGAACCACTAATTTGCTTTCATATATGCGTGTATGCAAAGTTTTTGTTCGTTTGCTGAACTTGTACAAAATATACCTCAGTGCTCTGAGATGGTGGTTATAGGTTTTTGGAATTATGCTACTATCGGCAAACACGGTGGTGTAGTGGTTGCCATTGCTAGGCACTATCTGTGTGGTGTCTGTATGTTCTCCAAAAGTTTACCGTGACATGCCCACGTCTAGGTAGCAACCCCCTCCTATTACCACACAGAAACGCCCTTTGAAAATCCACTTCTCTGTGCCCAAATTGGCTCTGCGCCCTCCAGGGTGTAATCATCGTGACGCATGTGCAAACTGAAAACAGCGGCATCCAGCTCTTACTGAGACCCTTTATCTGAGGGGTTGGGGCACTGGCTCTGCGGGAGAGAGGGGTGCCAACAACGCTTCCGCCAGCCCTGAGTGCAGCTCTAGAAAATACATTATATGGGCCGTCATATCCTCTTCTGTATTCACTGCACACAGCATGGCAGGCAGCCAAGGTTAATGTTAGCTTTTAACTTCATTACCGAAATGTTGCAGCTTTCAGTTAACGCTGCAGATCCGCTGATACGTGTTCCTCATAAGACACCAGAATCAAAGGGAAATGTGTGCAGATAAATAATATGGTTAATTGGGGTAAATAGCTAAACAAAATACTTCTCTAACTTCATCTAATAATAATAGAGAGGAATAATAATACTGTATAACTTCATATGCTCTAACACACAGGTTCTGAAACTCGGTCCTCAGGACCCCACACAGTGCATGTTTTGCAGGTAACCCAGCAAGTGCACAGGTGTATTAATTACTCACTGACACATTTTAAAAGGTCCACTAATTATTTCACTTGCGATTCTGTGAGGAGACCTGAGGACCGAGTTTGAGAACCTATGCTCTAATAGAACGATGAGCTGGACTATTATTATTATTATTATTATCCTTTATTTATATGGCGCCACAAGGGTTCCGCAGCGCCCAGTTACAGAGCACATATTCACATAATCAAAACAGGAAAACAGTGACTTACAGTTGAAGACAATTTAGGTACAGGGTAACTAAGCATAACTACACCAGTAAATTACAGAGATAAGTTCCAGGTGGCCAAAAAACTGCGTGATTTGGGCAGTTGAGGATTATTAAAGTAAGAAAGGATAAGCACATGAGGGAAGAGGGCCCTGCTCGTGAGAGCTTACATTCTAAGTGGAGGGGTAGACAGACAGGGGTGACACAGATGGGGTACATAGAGAGCGTGGAACAGAGGGTTCGGATGAGATTTGGCTGGGTTTGGTAAAGAAATGGGTCTTAAGAGCCCGTTTGAAGTTTTGTAGAGTGGTGGAGAGTCTGAGAGGGAGAGGTAAAGAATTCCAGAGGAAGGGAGCAGCACGTGAAAAATCTTGGAGATAGGAGTGGGAGGAAGTAATCTGAATACAGGAGAGTCGGCGTGCATTAGCAGAGCGAAGAGGACGGGTGGGAGAGTAAAGGGAGATAAGGTCAGAGATGTAAATGGGAGAGGAGTGGGTGAGGGCTTTGTAAGTGAGAGTGAGAAGTTTGAATTGGATTCTGAAAGGGAAGGGGAGCCAGTGAAGGGCTTGTAGGAGAGGAGAGGTGGATGTAGTGCGTTTGGTGAGGAAAATGAGCCGGGCAGCAGCATTGAGGATAGATTGGAGTGGAGAGAGGAAATTGTCAGGGAGGCCAGTTAGGAGGAGATTACAGTAGTCCAGTCTGGAAATAATCAGTGAGTAAATAATGATCTTAGTGGCATCCTGGGTGAGAAAAGGTCTGATCCTGGAAATGTTTTTAAGATGAAAATGACAGGTTTGTGAGAGGTGCTGAATGTGTGGTTTGAAGGAGAGGGAGGAGTCAAGAATTACACCAAGACAGCGTACTTGGGGGCTAGAGGAGATAGTAGTGCCATCAATGGATAATGAAATTGTGGGAGGTGAGGTTGTGCGGGAGGGTGGGAAGATGATCAGCTCGGTCTTAGACATGTTGAGTTTAAGAAAGCACTGGGACATCCAGGAAGAGATAGCAGAAAGACAGTTAGCGGCACGAGTGAGGAGAGCCGTGGAGAGATCAGGGGAGGAGAGGTAGATTTGAGTGTCATCAGCATAGAGGTGATACTGGAAATTAAAAGAACTAATGAGTTCACCTAAAGAGGACGTATAGAGAGAGAAAATGAGAGGACCAAGAACAGAACCTTGGGGGACACCAACAGTTAGTGGAAGTGGGGGCGAGGTAGCATCATGAGAGGAGACAGAGAAGGAACGATCAGAGAGGTAGGAGGACAGCCAGGAGAGGGCAGTATCGCGTAGACCAAGAGTGAAGGATTTGCAGAAGAAGAGGGTGGTCCACAGTGTCAAAAGCAGCAGAGAGGTCAAGAAGAATAAGCAGAGAGTAGTGGCCCTTAGATTTGGCGGCATGGAGGTCATTGCAGACTTTTGTGAGGGCAGTTTCAGTGGAGTGGAGAGAGCGGAAACCAGACTGGAATGGGTCAAGCAGTGAGTGAGAGGAAAGAAAGGCAGTGAGGCGATTATAGACAATACGCTCAAGAAGTTTGGAGGCAAAGGGGAGGAGAGAGATGGGTCGATAGTTGGAGAGAGTGTTAGGATCAAGGGTAGGTTTTTTAAGAATAGGGGAGACAAGAGCATGCTTGAAGGCAGAGGGGACAGTGCCTGATGAGAGGGAGAGATTGAGAAGGTGGGCAAGATGGGAACAGGCAGAAGGAGAGAGGTAGCGGAGGAGGTGGGAGGGGATAGGGTCGAGTGGGGAGGTTATGGGGGGGGGGAGGAGTGTATGAGGGCCATGACTTCCTCGCCAGATACATGGGAGACAGATGTCAGAGTTGGTAAGAGGGTAGGGGAGGGGTGGCAAAGGATGGGTGGTGGCTGGTTGCTGGACTGGTGGGATGTGATGTCCTGATGTATGGAGTCAATCTTGGATGTGAAATAAGTGGCAAAGTCAAGAGCAGACAATGAGGGAGGGAGGGAGGGAGGGAGAGGAGGTGGTGGTGGGCAGAGGAGGGAGTTAACAGTGGCAAAGAGGCGCCGGGGGTTGGAAAACTGGGTAGAGATGAGGATTTTGAAGTATGATTGTTTAGCGAGGGAAAGGGCAGCACTGAAGGATGAGAGCATGAATTTGAAATGGAGGAAGTCTGCTTGAGAGCGTGATTTCCTCCACTGCCGCTCGGCAGTACGTGAGCATTTTTGTAGATATCTGGTGCATTTGGTGTGCCAGGGTTGAGGTGTTGATCTCGAGGGTGAATAGTGGTTGGCGGAGCAACAGAGTTAAGGGCTGAAGTAAGAGATGCATTGTATAGAGATGTGGCTTGTTCAGGGCATGTGAGAGAGAGAGGAGGAGAGAGAAGTGAGTCAAACAGGGAGGATAGGGATGAGGTGTCAATAGCCTCAATGTTACGCTTAGTGATGGTAGCCTTAGGAGGGAGAGATGGGGGAGCAGAGATAGATAAGTTGAATGAGAGCAAGTGGTGGTCAGAGAGGGGAAAAGGGAAATTGGAGAAATCAGAAATATCGCAGCAGTGAGTGAAAACCAGATCCAGTGAGCTCCCGTTCACATGGGAGGGTGAGGTGGTCCACTGGGAGAGACCAAGTGAAGAGGTGAGGTTAAGGAGTTTAGAGGCAGGTGGTTTTGTGGGGTTATCGATAGGGATGTTGAAATCACCTAGGATAATGGAGGGAATGTCAGAAGAGAGGAAGTGAGGTAGCCAGGAAGCAAAGTTGTCGAGGAATTTGGAGGAAATGCCAGGTGGACGGTAAATGACAGCAACTCGAAGATTAGTAGGTTGGTAGAGGCGAATTACATGGACCTCAAATGTAGGGAATGTAAGAGATGGTTCTGGAGGTATAAGTGGGTATGTGTAGCTTGAGGGTAAAAGGATCCCAACACCACCCCCATGACTACTCGGTATCTCATGAAAACGTCTCTAATCAGAAACATCAGATGTTGGCCGCTGGTTATAAATCCATCCCACATATCTAGGGATCATACGGGCGCAATGCGGTGTTCACATAAATTGGCGATTTTCTGTTACTGCTCAGGTGCCCCTCAGTGTCTGTGCACAGTGGCAGGACTGACTCTAGAATGTATTGGGTATTCCTGGACAATGAGTGGGAGGTGGCTAAACGCTTATACTCTGACGGAGATTCTACACCTAGCGTGGGGCTGGGCCAAGTCCCGCTGGTTGCAACTGCTGCCCCACAAAGTGGTGTCTCAGACTTTGTGCATTCAACATGTTTCGCTCAGAGTGCAGGCTGTGACCATAAGTTTGCCCCTAGTTGTGCACTTACAGACAGGAATAAGAGTTTGTTTTATTTTACGGGACAAAATTATTTACATGGGATGAATAGGGCACAATTTGGGGTAAATAAGTCTAACGCACATATAGGGAGACATTCCCTGTGCGGTGTCTGTATGCATTTCTTGCACCGGCCAGTCTTACATTATACAGGTTTACAGAAATCAACATTATACACAATGGGGCTGGCATGAACACGTGACTTAGCCAGCCTATGGTGCAACAGGGGTTATGTCTGTGTTGGACTTTATGTAAAGTCTTGGTGCAGTGGGCCAAAGCCTCCTTGTTCCAGTCTAAACACCCTCCCTTCATTGACTGGTAGTTGGCTGTACCACCCATAACAGGGGCCAGTGTCATCACCCAACCGGTTGGGTAGGCAAGTTTGCAAGAGAGTGGATACCCTTTGTAGTGTTAAAGGTGAGTTGTGCACCTTTGGCGGTATACACCTGCAATGCATGTTGTTGGTTGTTATTGTGCATTGTGTTGATTCTGGGCATCCTGTCTTTGCCACATAACTTTCCTTACATATACAGTATATATTTAAATAAAAAGCTACCAGTTTTTCTGCCGAATTTATGTCTCTATTGTCTTTATTTATTAGTATTATTAGTAGAATTTCTTAGGGATTCCCTGAGAACCGAATCCATCCGAACTTACGGGATCCGTACCCGGATCCGAGTCAGGCTCAGTTTTTTGCGCCTAACTCGGATCCGAAAACGGGGCAAAACGTCATAATCCCGATATCGGATCTCGCGGGTTTTGGATTTTATATATATTCCCGGTGATCAACACCATCTTCACTCCAGACTTGAAGAGTGCACAGTAAGGACGTTTTCCTTCTGTGCTGTATTGTGTGCTGTATTTTCTGCTGTAATAGGATAGGCAGGTTAGGGAAGGGGGGCAGGAGAAAGCAGAGAGGTTGCAGCAGGAGAGTTGAGTTAATCTGGGGTGCTGTTTGTGTGTGTGTGCTGTGACTGTCACTGTGTTAGGGATCTGCATAGTAGAGAGAGCCGGCCTTAGGCATAGGCAAGCTAGGCAATTGCCTAGGGCATTTGGTATGCTTAGGGGCAGTGGGCACCAGCAGCTTCTGCTGATTAAAATGATATGCAGCATGCCTAAATTATGTGTGTGACTGCGGCTGTATCTGTATATGAAATGCTATGTTGCAGTGTATTCCTGAAAATCACTGTAAGTTTAGCATTTCGTATGCAGATATAGCCGCAGTCGCACACAGAATATAGGCATGCTGCATATCATTTTAATCAGCAGAAGCTGCTTGTCATACCTAGCCACATAGTAATGCAAATAAGATGCATTTTCATAAACAGAAAGCGCCCGGCGGTAGTAGAGCTGCCTACTGACTCATGCCAGGCATCTCCTGCAGAACTAGTGGCGGTGCTAGGGGGCACCAGACAAAATCTTGCCTAGGGCATCATATTGGTTAGGGCCGGCTCTGATAGTAGACAGTGCACTGCATATAGCATACTGTGGCTGTGTACAGGACCAGGTGGTGTTCTCTGTCTACAAGGACTGCTGTACTCTACTGCTATATATATATCCTCTGTATGTAATCCAAAGTAAAAAATATATTCTATTGGTGCGTCACACAGTGACAACTACCAGTACTGCCGTACACTACTGCTATATATCCTCTGTGTGTGATCCAGAGCAAAAAATATATTTCTATTGGTGTGTCACTCTGACTGCTAGTACAGCGGCTGCCATACACTACTGCTATATATCCTCTGTGTTTGATCCAGAGCAAAAAATATATTTCTATTATGTATTTAAAAGGGGTGCTCTGTCTGCTGTATCTGAAAGGGGTGATCTGTCCGTCCATCCAGGGACTCCGCCCCAGTGTAAAATTAAAATAGTAAAAGCTAAAAACAAAAAGCTTAAAATTGGGGGCGTGGCCTAGCTGTGGAGAAGTGCAGACGTGTATCTGCTGGGCTCCCCGTTTGCACTCTTTTATAGGGCCAATACTGCCTGTGACCCCCAAAATCGTCCCTCTCTCCACCCCCTGTGCCGGGCGCTGTGGGCTGCGGAGCCGGGGAACAGCCCGGCCTGTTCCCGCAGGTTGCGGCCTACACACCTCCGGAAGCCGGGGCCTCGCGTGATTCCCGCACCCGCGAACGGAGCTCCGTGGCGTGGACGCTCCATCGGGAGGCGGCGCGGGACCTCCTCCAGCCTCCTCAAGCCTCCAGCTCACCCTGTGAGCCTCCCCAGACCCCCCCAGAGCGGCACCTGCTGTAATAAGCCCGGAGGGCGCCTGGCAGAGAAGGACAGCAGCAGCAGGGCATTGTCACAGGAGAGACGGCGGCCATCTTGGATCCCCCTGTCAGTGTCAGCTTCAGACAGACAGGCAGAGGTACAGTACCTGGGTGCTGTGGGAGACACTGGACTTTGGCTGGACCGGGTCTGGGACCACCCCACCGCTGTTAGGGCCCTGACACCCCTTTGGGGGCCACTGTATAGCAGATTGTGAAGCTCTCCATCCTGAAACGACCACCCTTCTCTGTATCAGTTTACTTCATGCTGAAACAGCACCATCTAGTGGCCACTGGTTACAATTGCAAGCCTTACCCACTCAGTGTGTTTGGTGTATAATACGTAACTAGCTGCTGGTTCTCAGTGGACGCAGGCTCATCAGGACCGGCCGTGATGTGATGCCCCCGTGGTAGATTGATGTATTTACGCCACCACCACTCAATATGTTTATAAATATTTAATGTGACACTCCAGGTGCGGGATAACACATCTGACATAGCACCATATCCGGGTCTGTTGTGCCCAACATCCAGGGATCTCTCCCTTCTCCGAGACGTAATGCCGCCTAAACGCCAGAAAGATTCATCCGGGGTACCCCCGGTAAGCTTCTTCAAGCAGTCGCCTTCATCACAAGGAGGCAAGGGCAAGCCCATGACAGATATGGCGTCCAAACCACTTGCTGCAGTTCATAGCCCTGCCGACCCATCTCCGTCGGCTTCAGTCACTGCACCCGGATTGGGCGATGATGCCCCGTTGACGATTGGCGCGATGAAGCAGCTCCTAGCCTCCTTCAAATCGGACATTTCGCAGGAATTTAAATTAGCACTACAAGGCTGCCAGCAATCCGTCGATGCGGTGGGTCAATGAACTGACCACCTAGAACACAAATTAGAAGAGGTGGTCAAATCCCACAACGACCTCATTTCTCTACATGAGGACCTGCAAGTGGAGGTGACGGCACTCCGTGGTAAGGTCGGGGACCTTGAGGATAGATCGCGACGGAATAATGTGAAGATTAGAGGGATCCCGGAGACTGTGTCAAATTCCGAATTAACAGAGTTTGTTGTTGATCTCTTCACGAAATTATTACCTACAGATCATCTCTCAGATTTCCTGCTGGATCGTATCCACCGACTACCCAAGGCGCGTTCAGCCCCGAAGGAAGCACCCAGAGACACTCTCATGCGGTTCCATTATTTCCATGTTAAAGAATGGGTTCTCCAAGCCGCAAGAAATACGGATAGTGCTGGCTCAGTATTGGGAGATCTTCAAGTCTTTGGGGACTTGTCGGCGGCTATGCTGGCACTCCGGAGGTCCTTTGCCCCAATCACAAGAGCTCTCCGAAGGGCAAATATTCAGTACCGCTGGGGTTTCCCCACTCGTCTGATTGTCAGGCGAAATGGCAACACTCGGATCATCACTTCTCCTGATGAAGGCTCCCGGGTTCTGGTCTCCTGGAACTTGGAGGCGATCTCCAATGACCACCCGAACGCACCCGGAATACCTCAAGAATGGTCAACTGTACGTAAATCATCATGGTTATCATTATCCCTTGTGGTTAATGGCCCAGCTATTTCCGTGGGCAGACCCGAGTTGTCTCAGTCTGTCAAACAGGGACTTTTATTGGCAAACTGAAGTACGGACTCCAATTGACATTATCACCTCATGTAGGGTCTGTATACTTGAGTAAATTCATGTTCCTTTTCTACTCGTACTTCATTTTCTGGTTCGTTTGTTTAATAACTGTTCTCCAAATTACCAGGGTGTTATTTTTTTTTCTTTTGATGTAACAGTTAGTAGAGGCTGGGCTATGTGTTTTATGAATATGTGTCTCTCTCGGTGTCCCGTCCTCGAGGTGATTTGGTCGGGGGCGGGCCACCGAGTAATTCCAGTTTCTGCTGTACGGTATCCCGTACCTACTGTTTTGTGTTTTGTTTTTAGAGTGGTGGTGGCGGCTATGGCTGCCACTTCCCCCAATGTGCCGCCGCTTTTGGCGGTCTACGGTTGTACCTCTAAGGTGCATGGTTTGTCTCCTTTTTCTAATCCCTCTTCTCTCCCTATTTGCTCTACCCCTCCCCATTTCCTTCTCCTATTCTCAATTTACGGTTATTACACGACAGCACAAGGTAACAGGTATTAACATATGTTTCTCTGACGTCCTAAGTGGATGCTGGGACTCCGTAAGGACCATGGGGAATAGCGGCTCCGCAGGAGACTGGGCACAACTAAAGAAAGCTTTAGGACTACCAGGTGTGCACTGGCTCCTCCCTCTATGACCCTCCTCCAGACCTCAGTTAGAATTTTGTGCCCGGCTGAGCTGGATGCACACTAGGGGCTCTCCTGAGCTCCTAGAAAAAGAAAGTTTATTTTAGGTTTTTTATTTTCAGTGAGATCTGCTGGCAACAGACTCACTGCTACGAGGGACTAAGGGGAGAGAAGCGAACCTACCTGCTTGCAGCTAGCTTGGGCTTCTAAGGCTACTGGACACCATTAGCTCCAGAGGGATCGAACACAGGGCCCGACTTCGATCGTCCGTTCCCGCAGCCGCGCCGCCGTCCCCCTTACAGAGCCAGAAGCAAGAAGAGTCCTGGAAATCTGCGGCAGAAGACTTCGGTCTTCAAACAAGGTAGCGCACAGCACTGCAGCTGTGCGCCATTGCTTCCCATGCACACCTCACACTCCGGTCACTGATGGGTGCAGGGCGCTGGGGGGGGGCGCCCTGGGCTGCAATATTAAGTACCTTGGCTGGCAAAAAAACACATAATATAGTCATAGAGACTATATATGTGTAAAATACCCCTGCCAGATATACATAGAAAAAAGTGGGAGAAGTCCGCCGAAAAAGGGGCGGGGCTATCTCCCTCAGCACACTGGCGCCATTTTCCCTCACAGCTCCGCTGGAAGGATCGCTCCCAGGTTCTCCCCTGCAGTTTCCAGAATACATAGGGTAAAAAAGAGAGGGGGGGCACTAGATTTAGGCGCAATATTGTGTATACAAGCAGCTATTGGGGAAAATCACTCAGTTATAGTGTTAATCCCTGTGTTATATAGCGCTGTTGGTGTGTGCTGGCATACTCTCTCTCTGTCTCCCCAAAGGGCTTTGTGGGGTCCTGTCCTCAGTCAGAGCATTCCCTGTGTGTGTGCGGTGTGTCGGTACGGCTGTGTCGACATGTTTGATGAGGAGGCTTATGTGGAGGCGGAGCAAGTGCCGATAAATGTGATGTCACCCCCTGCGGGGCCGACACCTGAGTGGATGGACTTGTGGAAGGAATTACGTGAGAGTGTCAGCTCCTTACATAAAAGGTTTGACGACATATCAGATGTGGGACAGCCGGCTTCTCAGCTTGTGCCTGCCCAGCTGTCTCAAAAGCCATCAGGGGCTCTTAAACGCCCGCTACCTCAGATGGCAGACACAGATGTCGACACGGATACTGAATCCAGTGTCGACGACGATGAGACAAATGTACATTCCAATAGGGCCACACGTTACATGATTGAGGCAATGAAAAATGTGTTGCACATTTCTGATATTACCCCAGGAACCACAAAAAAGGGTATTATGTTTGGGGAGAAAAAACTACCAGTGGTTTTTCCCCCATCTGAGGAATTAACTGAGGTGTGTGAAGAAGCGTGGGCTTCCCCCGATAAGAAACTGGTAATTTCTAAAATGTTACTAATGGCGTACCCTTTCCCGCCAGAGGATAGGTCACGTTGGGAAACATCCCCTAGGGTGGATAAAGCGCTCACACGTCTGTCAAAAAAGGTGGCACTACCGTCTCCGGACACGGCCGCCCTAAAGGAGCCTGCTGATAGGAAGCAGGAGGCTATCCTGAAGTCTGTATATACACACGCAGGTATTATACTGAGACCAGCTATTGCTTCAGCATGGATGTGCAGTGCTGCAGCTGCGTGGTCAGATTCCCTGTCGAAAATATTGATACCCTAGACAGGGACACTATATTGCTATCCATAGAGCATATAAAAGACGCAGTCTTATACATGAGAGATGCACAGAGGGATATTTGCCGGCTGGCATCTAAAATAAGTGCAATGTCCATTTCTGCCAGGAGAGGATTATGGACTCGGCAGTGGACAGGTGATGCAGATTCTAAAAGGCACATGGAAGTTTTGCCTTACAAGGGTGAGGAGTTGTTTGGGGATGGTCTCTCGGACCTAGTTTCCACAGCAACAGCTGGGAAGTCAGCATTTTTACCTCATGTTCCCTCACAGCCAAAGAAAGCACCGTATTATCAGGTACAGTCCTTTCGGCCCCATAAGGGCAAGCGGGTTAAAGGCGCGTCCTTTCTGCCCAGAGGCAGAGGTAGAGGGAAAAAGCTGCAGCATACAGCCAGTTCCCAGGAGCAAAAGTCCTCCCCCGCTTCCTCTAAGTCCACCGCATGACGCTGGGGCTCCACAGGCGGAGCCAGGTACGGTGGGGGCCCGTCTCAAAAACTTCAGCAATCAGTGGGCTCGCTCACGGGTGGATCCCTGGATCCTTCAAGTAGTATCTCAGGGGTACAAGCTGGAATTCGAGACGTCTCCCCCCCCCCCGCCGTTTCCTCAAATCTGCCTTACCAACAACTCCCTCAGGCAGGGAGGCAGTGTTAGAGGCAATTCACAAGCTGTATTCCCAGCAGGTGATAGTCAAGGTGCCCCTCCTTCAACAAAGACGGGGTTACTATTCCACAATGTTTGTGGTACCGAAACCGGACGGTTCGGTGAGACCCATTTTAAATTTGAAATCCTTAAACACATATATAACAAAATTCAAGTTCAAGATGGAATTGCTCAGGGCGGTTATTGCAAGCCTGGAGGAGGGGGATTACATGGTATCCCTGGACATCAAGGATGCTTACCTGCATGTCCCCATTTACCATCCTCACCAGGAGTACCTCAGATTTGTGGTACAGGATTGTCATTACCAATTCCAGACGTTGCCGTCTTATTTTTTCTGCATGCGATCATATGTACGCTCCTGCTTTAGTTTCTCATTACTGGTCAGTGTCGAGGTGCAATTTTGTTATGTTTTCCAATGATTAAATAAGATTTTACTCACCGGTAAATCTATTTCTCGTAGTCCGTAGTGGATGCTGGGACTCCGTAAGGACCATGGGGAATAGCGGCTCCGCAGGAGACTGGGCACAACTAAAGAAAGCTTTAGGACTACCTGGTGTGCACTGGCTTCTCCCACTATGCCCCTCCTCCAGACCTCAGTTAGGATACTGTGCCCGGAAGAGCTGACACAATAAGGAAAGGATTTTGAATCCCGGGTAAGACTCATACCAGCCACACCAATCACACCGTATAACTCGTGATACTATACCCAGTTAACAGTATGAAATATAACTGAACCTCTCAACAGATGGCTCAACAATAACCCTTTAGGTAACAATAACTATATACAAGTATTGCAGACAATCCGCACTTGGGACGGGCGCCCAGCATCCACTACGGACTACGAGAAATAGAATTACCGGTGAGTAAAATCTTATTTTCTCTGACGTCCTAAGTGGATGCTGGGACTCCGTAAGGACCATCGGGATTATACCAAAGCTCCCAAACGGGCGGGAGAGTGCGAATGACTCTGCAGCACCGAATGAGCAAACTCTAGGTCCTCCTCAGCCAGGGTATCAAACTTGTAGACTCTTGCAAAAGTGTTTGAACCCGACCAAGTAACAGCTCGGCAAATTTGTAAAGCCGAGACCCCTCGGGCAGCCGCCCAAGAAGAGTCCACTTTCCTCGTGGAATGGGCTTTTACAGATTTAGGGTGCGGCAGTCCAGCCGCAGAATGTGCAAGTTGAATCGTGCTACAGATCCAGCGAGCAATAGTCTGCTTAGAAGCAGGAGCACCCAGCTTGTTGGGTGCATACAGGATAAATAGCGAGTCAGTTTTCCTGACTCCAGCCGTCCTGGAAACATATATTTTTCAGGGCCCTGACTACGTCCAGCAACTTGGAGTCCTCCAAGTCCCAAGTAGCCGCAGGCACCACAATAGGTTGGTTCACATGAAAAACTGATACCACCTTAGGAAGGAATTGGGAACGAGTCCTCAATTCCGCCCTATCCATATAAAAAAATTCAGATAAGGGCTTTTGCATGACAAAGCCGCCAATTCTGATACACGCCTGGCCGACGCCAAGGCCAACAGCATGACCACTTTCCACGTGAGGCATTTTAGCCCCACGGATTTAAGTGGCTCAACATAATGCGACTTCAGGAAATCCAACACCACGTTGAGATCCCACGGTGCCACTGGAGGCACAAACGGGGGCTGACTATGCAGCACTCCCTTAACAAAAGTCTGAACTTTAGGCAGTGAAGCCAGTTCTATTTTTGGAAGAAAATCGATAGAGCCGAAATCTGGACCTTAATGGAACCCAATTTTAGGCCCATAGTCACCCCTGACTGTAGGAAGTGCAGAAATCGACCTAGCTGAAATTCCTCTGTTGGGGCCTTCCTGGCCTCACAGCACGCAACATATTTCTGCCATATGCAGTGATAATGGTTTGCGATCACTTCTTTCATAGCTTTAATTAGCGTAGGGATAACGTCCTCCGGAATGCCCTTTTCCTTCAGGATCCGGCGTTCAACCGCCATGCCGTCAAACGCAGCCGCGGTACGTCTTGGAACAGACAGGCCCCCTGCTGCAGCAGGTCCTGTCTGAGCGGCAGAGGCCATGAGTCCTCTGAGATCATTTCTTGGAGTTCTGGGTACCAAGCTCTTCTTGGCCAATCCGGAACAATGAGTATAGTTCTTACTCCTCTCCTTCTTATTATTCTCATTACCCTGGGAGAGGCAGAGACGGGAACACATACACCGACTGGTACACCCACGGTGTTACCAGAGCGTCCACAGCTATCGCTTGAGGGTCCCTTGACCTGGCGCAATATCTTTGTAGCTTTTTGTTGAGGCGGGACGCCATCATGTCCACCTGTTGCCTTTCCCAACGGTGTACAATCATTTGGAAGACTTCTGGATGAAGTCCCCACTCTCCCGGCTGGAGGTCGTGTCTGCTGAGAAAGTCTGCTTCTCAGTTATCCACTCCGGGAATGAACACTGCTGACAGTGCTAACACATGATTTTCCGCCCATCGGAGAATCCTTGTGGCTTCTGCCATCGCCATCCTGCTTCTTGTGCCGCCCTGTCGGTTTACATGAGCGACCGCCGTGATGTTGTCTGACTGGATCAGCACCGGCCGGTGTTGAAGCAGGGGTCTAGCCTGACTTAGGGCATTGTAAATGGCCCTTAGGTCCACAATATTTATGTGTAGGGAAGTCTCCTGACTTTTCCATAGTCCTTGGAAGTTTCTTCCCTGTGTGACTGCCCCCCAGTCCTGTATGCTGCAGCCACCACAACAGCGACACCCTGGCCCTTGGAGACCGGGTTATCCGCCGATGTATCTGAAGATGCGACCCGGACCACTTGTCCAACAGATCCCACTGGAAGATCCTTGCATGGGACCTGGCGAATGGAATTTCTTCGTAAGAAGCTACCATCTTTCCCAGGGCTCGCGTGCATTGATGCACCGACACCTGGATTTGTATTAGGAGGTCTCTGTCTAGAGACGACAACTCCTTGGACTTATCCTCCGGGAGAAACCCTTTTTATCCTGTTCTGTGTCCAGAACCATACCCAGGAACAGTAGACGCGTCGTAGGAACCAGCTGCGACTTTGGAATATTCAGAATCCAGCCGTGCTGTTGTAGCACTTCCCGAGATAGTGCTACTCCGACGAACAACTGCTCCCTGGACCTCGCCTTTATAAGGAGATTGTCCAAGTACGGGATAATTATTTCGGCCATTACCTTGGTAAATACCCTCGGTGCCGGGGACAGACCAACGGCAACGTCTGGAATTGGTAATGACAATCCTGTACCACAATTTTGAGGTACTCCTGGTGAAGAGGGTAAATAGGGACATGCAGGTAAGCATCCTTGATGTCCAGTGATACCATGAAATTCTCCAGGCTTGCAATAATCGCCCTGAGCGATTCCATTTTGAACTTGAACCTTCGTATATACGTGTTCAAGGATTTCAATTTTAGAATGGGTCTCACCGAACCGTCTGGTTTCGGTACCACAACATTTTGGAATAGTAACCCCGGCCTTGTTGAAGGAGGGGTACCTTGAGTTCACCTGCTGGAAGTACAGCTTGTGAATTGCCGCCAGTACTACCTCCCTTTCTCCGAGGGCAGCAGGCAAGGCTGATGTGAGGTAACGGCGAGGGGGAGTCGCCTCGAACTCCAGCCTGTATCCCTGTGATACTACTTGCAGAACCTAGGGATCCACCTGTGGGCAAGCCCACTGGTCCCTGAAGTTCCCGAGACGCGCCCCCACCGCACCTGTCTCCACCTGTGGAGCCCCAGCGTCATGCGGTGGACTCAGAGGAAGCGGGGGAAGATTTTTGATCCTGGGAACCGGCTGTCTTGTGCAGCTTTTTCCCTCTTCCCTTGTCTCTGTGCAGAAAGGAAGCGCCTTTGACCCGCTTGCTTTTCTGAAGCCGAAAGGACTGTACCTGAAAATACGGTGCTTTCTTAGGCTGTGAGGAAACCTGAGGTAAAAAATTTTCTTCCCAGCTGTTGCTGTGGATACGAGGTCCCAGAGACCATCCCCAAACAATTCCTCACCCTTATAAGGCAGAATCTCCATGTGCCTTTTAAAGGCCGCATCACCTGTCCACTGCCGGGTCTCTAATACCCTCCTGGCAGAATGGACATTGCATTAATTCTGGATGCCAGCCGGCAAATATCCCTCTGTGCATCCTTCATATATAAAACGACGTCTTTAATATGCTCTATGTTAGCAAAATATTATCCCTGTCTAGGGTATTATTAATATTATCTGACAGGGTATCAGACCACGCTGCAGCAGCACTATTTATGCTGAGGCAAATGCAGGTCTCAGTATAGTACCTGAGTGTGTATATACAGACTTCAGGATAGCCTCCTGCTTTTTATCAGCAGGCTCCTTCAAAGTGGCCGTATCCCAAGACGGCAGTGCCACCTTTTTGACAAACGTGTGAGCGCCTTATCCACCCTAGGGGATATCTCCCAACGTGACCTATCCTCTGGCGGGAAAGGGTACGCCAGCAGTAACTTTTTAGAAATTACCATTTTCTTATCGGGGGAACCCACGCTCTTTACACACTTCATTCACTCATCTGATGGGGGAACAAAACACTGGCTGCTTTTTCTCCCCAAACATAAAACCCCTTTTATGTGGTACTTGGGTTCATGTCAGAAATGTGTAACACATTTTTTATTGCCGAGATCATGCAACGGATGTTCCTAGTGGATTGTGTATATGTCTCAACCTCGTCGACACTGGAGTCAGACTCCGTGCCGACATCTGTGTCTGCCATCTGAGGTAACGGGCGTTTTTTTGAGCCCCTGATGGCCTCTGAGACGCCTGGGCAGGCGCGGGCTGAGAAGCCGGTTGTCCCACAGCTGTTACGTCATCCAGCCTTTTATGTAAGGAGTTGACATTGTCGGTTAATACCTTCCACCTATCCATCCACTCTGGTGTCGGCCCCACAGGGGGCGACATCCCATTTATCGGCCTCTGCTCCGCCTCCACGTAACCTTCCTCATCCAACATGTCGACACAGCCGTACCGACACACCGCACACACACAGGGAATGCTCTGACTGAGGACAGGACCCCACAAAGTCCTTTGGGGAGACAGAGAGAGAGTATGCCAGCACACACCAGAGCGCCATATAATGCAGGGATTAACACTATAACTGAGTGATTTTTCCCCCAATAGCTGCTTGTATACACATATTGCGCCTAAATTTAGTGCCCCCCCTCTCTTTTTAACCCTTTGAGCCTGAAAACTACAGGGGAGAGCCTGGGGAGCTATCTTCCAGCTGCACTGTGAAGATAAAATGGCGCCAGTGTGCTGAGAGAGATAGCCCCGCCCCTTTTTCGGCGGACTTTTCTCCCGCTTTTTCATGGATTCTGGCAGGGGTAATTTATCACATATATAGCCCTGGGACTATATATTGTGATGATTTGCCAGCCAAGGTGTATTATATTGCCCTCAGGGCGCCCCCCCCAGCGCCCTGCACCCATCAGTGACCGGAGTATGAGGTGTGCATGAGGAGCAATGGCGCACAGCTGCAGTGCTGTGCGCTACCTTGTTGAAGACCGAAGTCTTCTGCCGCCGATTTTCCGGAACACTTCTTGCTTCTGGCTCTGTAAGGGGGCTGGCGGCGCGGCTCCGGGACCGAACATCAAGGTCGGGTCCTGCGGTCGATCCCTCTGGAGCTAATGGTGTCCAGTAGCCTAAGAAGCCCAAGCTACCACCAGTTAGGTAGGTTCGCTTCTTCTCCCCTTAGTCCCTCGCTGCAGTGAGTCTGTTGCCAGCAGATCTCACTGTAAAATAAAAAACCTAAAATATACTTTCTTTCTAGGAGCTCAGGAGAGCCCCTAGTGTGCATCCAGCTCAGCCGGGCACAAGATTCTAACTGAGGTCTGGAGGAGGGTCATAGTGGGAGGAGCCAGTGCACACCAGGTAGTCCTAAAGCTTTCTTTAGTTGTGCCCAGTCTCCTGCGGATCCGCTATTCCCCATGGTCCTTACGAAGTCCCAGCATCCACTTAGGACGTCAGAGAAATATTCTTTCTCTGAATGTCAAGGGTCTGAATTCCCCGAATAAACGAAAACTAGCGCTTTCCCATTTTGCTAAGTTAAAAGCCCACATTGTCGCCCTACAGGAAACCCACTTCATGTCCCCTTCCCCCCCTACGTTTCATTATAATAAGTTTCCGATATGTTACATGTCCAATGGCCCGAGTAAAAAGGCAGGGGTGGCCATTTTACTGTCCAAATCCTGTAATTTTATATTGACTAAACAACTTTTTGACTCCGATGGCAGGTATTTGATACTGATAGGCAAGCTAGATGATAAACCCGTCACCTTAGCAGTAGTCTATGCCCCCAACTCCAAACAGATCCCCTTTCTCTGGAAATTCTGTAACGTCCTCCAGTCCTGCCTAACGGGATCGTTGCTTCTTTTAGGAGACTTCAATATGGTGCTCGATCCAACCTTAGATAAAACATTCAAGCACCGTCACCCGAAAGCTTTATCTAAATGTGATAATTCCGCAGCGTTTAGACATTTAACCCACGAATACGAATTGTACGATGTCTGGAGAGCCAAAAACCCCACCGGTAGGGACTATACCTTTTATTCTCCGGTACATAGATCGTTCTCCAGGATCGATCTGATGTTCTCGGATAAATGGACCCTCCAACAGATTAAAAAAGCTACTATCCTGCCAGTTGCGTGGTCCGATCATTCCGCCCTATTCCTTAGATGGGATCCTTCTTCATTTAGATCTCCGCCTAGTCCATGGCGTCTCGGCGACCATCTCCTTTCCAATAAAGAGACCAGGGACTCCATTGCTCAAACACTCACCATGTACCTAGCCACTAACGATCCGGCCGACACGTCTGTCTTTACGCACTGGTGTGCTCTCAAAGCGGTTCTCCGCGGGTCAGCAATACAAGCATCAGCCCGGCTGCGCAAGCAAAGGGAGGCCTTCCAGAAGGACGTGGAGAATAGGTTGGCGGTTCTCGGGAACAGGCTCAAATCTGCCCCCTCAGATAAATCCCTCTACCGGGAACTTCTTAAGGTTAGGGAGGAGTGGAACGTTCTCGCGCTGGCAGAGGTTCACAAGAATATGTTTAGATTGAAACAACGGTTTTATGTACAGGGTGATAGAGCAGACATATTGCTAGCCAGGAAACTGAGAGCGAAAACGGCGAGGGATAGGGTGAAGGTAATTAATAATCTGCACGGCACAAAAGTGACAAACCCGGTGGACATAGCATCAGCCTTTGCCACATATTATGCTTCTCTGTATAACTTAAAGAATGACCCTATGACCCCTCAACCAACACCTGCGGACATTGATGCATTCTTAGACAAATTGTCCCTTCCACGTCTAAAGCCATCAGATCTTCAATCCCTGTCGCTCCCCTGGTCGGAAGGTGAACTTCGACGGGTTATTAAAGCCCTCCCTGTGGATAAAGCCCCTGGCCCGGATGGCTATATTAATAGGTTCTATACTCGCTTCCAGGAGATGTTAATCCCAGTGCTTATTCCGGTTTTTAATGAGGCCTCCGCATTAGGAACCTTTCCCTCGGAAATGCTGGAGGCTAGGATTGTCACTTTCCCTAAACAGGAAAAAACTAGAGATGAGCGGGTTCGGTTTCTCTGAATCCGAACCCGCCAGAACTTCATGTTTTTTTTCACGGGTCCGAGCGACTCGGATCTTCCCGCCTTGCTCGGTTAACCCGAGCGCGCCCGAACGTCATCATGACGCTGTCGGATTCTCGCGAGGCTCGGATTCTATCGCGAGACTCGGATTCTATATAAGGAGCCGCGCGTCGCCGCCATTTTCACACGTGCATTGAGATTGATAGGGAGAGGACGTGGCTGGCGTCCTCTCCATTTAGATTATAAGAGACTGAGAGAGATTTACTGGAGCTGACTAGGAGGAGTACTGTTACTGTAGAAGTGTAGAGACTGAGTGGAGAGAGTTTACTAGTGAGGACAGTGCAGTTTACTTTATAATCCGTTCTCTGCCTGAAAAAAGCGATACACAGCACACAGTGACTCAGTCACATACCATATCTGTGTGCACTGCTCAGGCTCAGGCCAGTGTGCTGCATCATCTATTATCTATATATAATATTATATATATCTGTCTGACTGCTCAGCTCACACAGCTTATAATTGTGGGGGAGACTGGGGAGCACTACTGCAGTGCCAGTTATAGGTTATAGCAGGAGCCAGGAGTACATAATATATTATATAGTGAGTGACCACCAGACACACAGTGCAGTTTATTTAATATATCCGTTCTCTGCCTGAAAAAAGCGATACACACAGTGACTCAGTCAGTCACATACCATATCTGTGTGCACTGCTCAGGCTCAGGCCAGTGTGCTGCATCATCTATTATCTATATATAATATTATATATATCTGTCTGACTGCTCAGCTCACACAGCTTATAATTGTGGGGGAGACTGGGGAGCACTACTGCAGTGCCAGTTATAGGTTATAGCAGGAGCCAGGAGTACATAATATATTATATAGTGAGTGACCACCAGACACACAGTGCAGTTTATTTAATATATCCGTTCTCTGCCTGAAAAAAGCGATACACACAGTGACTCAGTCAGTCACATACCATATCTGTGTGCACTGCTCAGGCTCAGGCCAGTGTGCTGCATCATCTATTATCTATATATAATATTATATATATCTGTCTGACTGCTCAGCTCACACAGCTTATAATTGTGGGGGAGACTGGGGAGCACTACTGCAGTGCCAGTTATAGGTTATAGCAGGAGCCAGGAGTACATAATATATTATATAGTGAGTGACCACCAGACACACAGTGCAGTTTATTTAATATATCCGTTCTCTGCCTGAAAAAAGCGATACACACAGTGACTCAGTCAGTCACATACCATATCTGTGTGCACTGCTCAGGCTCAGGCCAGTGTGCTGCATCATCTATATATATTATATATCTGTCTGACTGCTCAGCTCACACAGCTTATAATTGTGGGGGAGACTGGGGAGCACTACTGCAGTGCCAGTTATAGGTTATAGCAGGAGCCAGGAGTACATATTATATTAAAATTAAACAGTGCACACTTTTGCTGCAGGAGTGCCACTGCCAGTGTGACTGACCAGTGACCTGACCACACTGACCACCAGTATAGTTAGTAGTATACTTATATTGTGATTGCCTGAAAAAGTTAAACACTCGTCGTGTGACTTCACTTGTGTGTTTTGTTTTTTTTTATTCTATAAAAATAAAACTCATTCTGCTGACAGACAGTGTCCAGCAGGTCCGTCATTATATAATATATAATATATACCTGTCCGGCTGCAGTAGTGATATATATATATTTTTTATATCATTTATCATCCAGTCGCAGCAGACACAGTACGGTAGTTCACGGCTGTGGCTACCTCTGTGTCTCTGCACTCGGCAGGCAGTCCGTCCATAATTGTAATACCACCTAACCGTGGATTTTTTTCATTCTTCTTTATACATACATAGTTACATAGACATCTTCTCTTTATCAACCAGTCTATATTAGCTGCAGACACAGTACAGTACGGTAGTTCACGGCTGTGGCTACCTCTGTGTCTGCACTCGGCAGGCAGTCCGTCCATAATTGTATACCACCTAACCGTGGTTTTTTTTCATTCTTCTTTATACATACATAGTTACATAGACATCTTCTCTTTATCAACCAGTCTATATTAGCTGCAGACACAGTACAGTACGGTAGTTCACGGCTGTGGCTACCTCTGTGTCTGCACTCGGCAGGCAGTCCGTCCATAATTGTATACCACCTAACCGTGGATTTTTTTCAGTCTTCTTTATACATACATAGTTACATAGACATCTTCTCTTTATCAACCAGTCTATATTAGCTGCAGACACAGTACAGTACGGTAGTTCACGGCTGTGGCTACCTCTGTGTCTGCAGTCGGCAGGCAGTCCATAATTGTATACTAGTATCCATCTCCATTGTTTACCTGAGGTGCCTTTTAGTTGTGCCTATTAAAATATGGAGAACAAAAATGTTGAGGTTCCAAAATTAGGGAAAGATCAAGATCCACTTCCACCTCGTGCTGAAGCTGCTGCCACTAGTCATGGCCGAGACGATGAAATGCCAGCAACGTCGTCTGCCAAGGCCGATGCCCAATGTCATAGTACAGAGCATGTCAAATCCAAAACACCAAATATCAGAAAAAAAAGGACTCCAAAACCTAAAATAAAATTGTCGGAGGAGAAGCGTAAACTTGCCAATATGCCATTTACCACACGGAGTGGCAAGGAACGGCTGAGGCCCTGGCCTATGTTCATGGCTAGTGGTTCAGCTTCACATGAGGATGGAAGCACTCAGCCTCTCGCTAGAAAAATGAAAAGACTCAAGCTGGCAAAAGCAGCACAGCAAAGAACTGTGCATTCTTCGAAATCCCAAATCCACAAGGAGAGTCCAATTGTGTCGGTTGCGATGCCTGACCTTCCCAACACTGGACGTGAAGAGCATGCGCCTTCCACCATTTGCACGCCCCCTGCAAGCGCTGGAAGGAGCACCCGCAGTCCAGTTCCTGATAGTCAGATTGAAGATGTCAGTGTTGAAGTACACCAGGATGAGGAGGATATGGGTGTTGCTGGCGCTGGGGAGGAAATTGACCAGGAGGATTCTGATGGTGAGGTGGTTTGTTTAAGTCAGGCACCCGGGGAGACACCTGTTGTCCGTGGGAGGAATATGGCCGTTGACATGCCAGGTGAAAATACCAAAAAAATCAGCTCTTCGGTGTGGAGGTATTTCACCAGAAATGCGGACAACAGGTGTCAAGCCGTGTGTTCCCTTTGTCAAGCTGTAATAAGTAGGGGTAAGGACGTTAACCACCTCGGAACATCCTCCCTTATACGTCACCTGCAGCGCATTCATAATAAGTCAGTGACAAGTTCAAAAACTTTGGGTGACAGCGGAAGCAGTCCACTGACCAGTAAATCCCTTCCTCTTGTAACCAAGCTCACGCAAACCACCCCACCAACTCCCTCAGTGTCAATTTCCTCCTTCCCCAGGAATGCCAATAGTCCTGCAGGCCATGTCACTGGCAATTCTGACGAGTCCTCTCCTGCCTGGGATTCCTCCGATGCATCCTTGCGTGTAACGCCTACTGCTGCTGGCGCTGCTGTTGTTGCCGCTGGGAGTCGATGGTCATCCCAGAGGGGAAGTCGTAAGCCCACTTGTACTACTTCCAGTAAGCAATTGACTGTTCAACAGTCCTTTGCGAGGAAGATGAAATATCACAGCAGTCATCCTACTGCAAAGCGGATAACTGAGGCCTTGACAACTATGTTGGTGTTAGACGTGCGTCCGGTATCCGCCGTTAGTTCACAGGGAACTAGACAATTTATTGAGGCAGTGTGCCCCCGTTACCAAATACCATCTAGGTTCCACTTCTCTAGGCAGGCGATACCGAGAATGTACACGGACGTCAGAAAAAGACTCACCAGTGTCCTAAAAAATGCAGTTGTACCCAATGTCCACTTAACCACGGACATGTGGACAAGTGGAGCAGGGCAGGGTCAGGACTATATGACTGTGACAGCCCACTGGGTAGATGTATGGACTCCCGCCGCAAGAACAGCAGCGGCGGCACCAGTAGCAGCATCTCGCAAACGCCAACTCTTTCCTAGGCAGGCTACGCTTTGTATCACCGCTTTCCAGAATACGCACACAGCTGAAAACCTCTTACGGCAACTGAGGAAGATCATCGCGGAATGGCTTACCCCAATTGGACTCTCCTGTGGATTTGTGGCATCGGACAACGCCAGCAATATTGTGTGTGCATTAAATATGGGCAAATTCCAGCACGTCCCATGTTTTGCACATACCTTGAATTTGGTGGTGCAGAATTTTTTAAAAAACGACAGGGGCGTGCAAGAGATGCTGTCGGTGGCCAGAAGAATTGCGGGACACTTTCGGCGTACAGGCACCACGTACAGAAGACTGGAGCACCACCAAAAACTACTGAACCTGCCCTGCCATCATCTGAAGCAAGAAGTGGTAACGAGGTGGAATTCAACCCTCTATATGCTTCAGAGGTTGGAGGAGCAGCAAAAGGCCATTCAAGCCTATACAATTGAGCACGATATAGGAGGTGGAATGCACCTGTCTCAAGTGCAGTGGAGAATGATTTCAACGTTGTGCAAGGTTCTGATGCCCTTTGAACTTGCCACACGTGAAGTCAGTTCAGACACTGCCAGCCTGAGTCAGGTCATTCCCCTCATCAGGCTTTTGCAGAAGAAGCTGGAGGCATTGAAGAAGGAGCTAAAAGGGAGCGATTCCGCTAGGCATGTGGGACTTGTGGATGCAGCCCTTAATTCGCTTAACAAGGATTCACGGGTGGTCAATCTGTTGAAATCAGAGCACTACATTTTGGCCACCGTGCTCGATCCTAGATTTAAAGCCTACCTTGGATCTCTCTTTCCGGCAGACACAAGTCTGCTGGGGTTGAAAGACCTGCTGGTGACAAAATTGTCAAGTCAAGCGGAACGCGACCTGTCAACATCTCCTCCTTCACATTCTCCCGCAACTGGGGGTGCGAGGAAAAGGCTCAGAATTCCGAGCCCACCCGCTGGCGGTGATGCAGGGCAGTCTGGAGCGACTGCTGATGCTGACATCTGGTCCGGACTGAAGGACCTGACAACGATTACGGACATGTCGTCTACTGTCACTGCATATGATTCTCTCAACATTGATAGAATGGTGGAGGATTATATGAGTGACCGCATCCAAGTAGGCACGTCACACAGTCCGTACTTATACTGGCAGGAAAAAGAGGCAATTTGGAGGCCCTTGCACAAACTGGCTTTATTCTACCTAAGTTGCCCTCCCACAAGTGTGTACTCCGAAAGAGTGTTTAGTGCCGCCGCTCACCTTGTCAGCAATCGGCGTACGAGGTTACATCCAGAAAATGTGGAGAAGATGATGTTCATTAAAATGAATTATAATCAATTCCTCCGCGGAGACATTGACCAGCAGCAATTGCCTCCACAAAGTACACAGGGAGCTGAGATGGTGGATTCCAGTGGGGACGAATTGATAATCTGTGAGGAGGGGGATGTACACGGTGATATATCGGAGGGTGAAGATGAGGTGGACATCTTGCCTCTGTAGAGCCAGTTTGTGCAAGGAGAGATTAATTGCTTCTTTTTTGGGGGGGGTCCAAACCAACCCGTCATATCAGTCACAGTCGTGTGGCAGACCCTGTCACTGAAATGATGGGTTGGTTAAAGTGTGCATGTCCTGTTTTGTTTATACAACATAAGGGTGGGTGGGAGGGCCCAAGGACAATTCCATCTTGCACCTCTTTTTTCTTTTCTTTTTCTTTGCATCATGTGCTGATTGGGGAGGGTTTTTTGGAAGGGACATCCTGCGTGACACTGCAGTGCCACTCCTAGATGGGCCCGGTGTTTGTGTCGGCCACTAGGGTCGCTAATCTTACTCACACAGTCAGCTACCTCATTGCGCCTCTTTTTTTCTTTGCGTCATGTGCTGTTTGGGGAGGGTTTTTTGGAAGGGACATCCTGCGTGACACTGCAGTGCCACTCCTAGATGGGCCCGGTGTTTGTGTCGGCCACTAGGGTCGCTAATCTTACTCACACAGCTACCTCATTGCGCCTCTTTTTTTCTTTGCGTCATGTGCTGTTTGGGGAGGGTTTTTTGGAAGGGCCATCCTGCGTGACACTGCAGTGCCACTCCTAGATGGGCCCGGTGTTTGTGTCGGCCACTAGGGTCGCTAATCTTACTCACACAGCTACCTCATTGCGCCTCTTTTTTTCTTTGCGTCATGTGCTGTTTGGGGAGGGTTTTTTGGAAGGGACATCCTGCGTGACACTGCAGTGCCACTCCTAGATGGGCCCGGTGTTTGTGTCGGCCACTAGGGTCGCTTATCTTACTCACACAGCGACCTCGGTGCAAATTTTAGGACTAAAAATAATATTGTGAGGTGTGAGGTATTCAGAATAGACTGAAAATGAGTGTAAATTATGGTTTTTGAGGTTAATAATACTTTGGGATCAAAATGACCCCCAAATTCTATGATTTAAGCTGTTTTTTAGTGTTTTTTGAAAAAAACACCCGAATCCAAAACACACCCGAATCCGACAAAAAAAATTCGGTGAGGTTTTGCCAAAACGCGTTCGAACCCAAAACACACCCGCGGAACCGAACCCAAAACCAAAACACAAAACCCGAAAAATTTCAGGCGCTCATCTCTAGAAAAAACCCGGCTTTGGTGGCCAACTACCGCCCGATAGCCCTCCTCAATACCGATGTGAAGATCTATGCGAAGCTGATAGCAAATAGGCTAAACCCTCTAGTCCCTACTCTGGTGAAGTGTGATCAGGTCGGGTTTGTTCAGGGCAGACAGGCCCCAGATAATACTATGAGGATCATTGATGTGTTGGATGCCTCCTCCGCGTCCTCGCGGCCGCTCATTTTGCCTTCGCTGGACTCGGAGAAGGCATTTGATAGGCTTCACTGGGGATATCTCTTTGCGGTCCTCGGGAAGCTGGGAATAGGGGGCAGGGCTCTTTCCTCTATAACAGCACTTTACTCGAGCCCAACGGCCAGAGTTTTCGTGAACGGTATCCTCTCTTCTACGTTCCAAATTACCAATGGCACACGTCAGGGTTGTCCATTATCCCCGTTGGTCTTCGCGCTGGCGATAGAACCCCTGGCGGAGGCTATTCGATCCAACAGATCAGTGCAAGGTCCAGTCGTTCATGGCCGTGAGTACAAAATTAGCCTGTTTGCTGATGATGTCCTCCTTACTCTGATAAATCCAGACACATCACTACGACAGCTACAACTGATTTTAGAGGAGTATTCCTCGGTCTCATACTATAAGTTGAATGCCTCCAAAACGGAGGCATTGCCAATTAATCTCCCTCCAACTCAATTACATTTGTTGAAAGCTCAATATGATTATGCCTGGCAGGATAGGAGTATAAAATATCTGGGGATCCAGATTATTCCGAGGGTCTTGGACCTTGTATCCAGTAATTATTTGCCCCTCCTACGTAACATTTCCCTGTTATTGTCTGACTGGATGATGTATCACGTGACCTGGATGGGCCGCATTGCGGCTTTAAAAATGATGGTACTCCCCAAGTTATTGTATCTGTTTAGGACGATTCCGATTTTGATTCCTAAAGTCGTATATGCTAAATTTAACTCAGCGTTTGTTCAATATGTCTGGAAGGGGAAAAAACCCAGATTAGCCCGGACCACACTGTCACTCCCCAAGTCAGAAGGGGGGTTAGCATTCCCTGATATTCGGTCCTATCATATAGCATGTATCCTTTCCCAAACCGGTGCTTGGATGGTTGAAGATGTCCCAAAAACCCTGGGTTCTTCTAGAAAGGGGCTTAGTCTCCCCGCTCCCATTAGCTGATGTATTAAGGCTCCCGGATTCGGAGGGTCTGCGTTTTGTGTCACGCTCCGCTGTGGCGTTATCAGCACGTAAGGCATGGCTTGAACTGGTCTCTAAAATGAAGGATGTCCATCTTCCAACGACGGACTTGTCTCTAATTGGTATAGCCTCCCTCATCCCGAATTTAAACTTAGATGTATGGGTATCCCATGGCCTGTCCTCGCTTGGCGGAGCATTCAAGGATAATGCCCTTTTACAGTTTAGTCAGCTCCAATCTAAATTCTCCCTTCCACAAAGGGATTTCTACAAATATTTACAACTGCGTCACTGGCTCCATAGTGTTACACCGACTCCCCACGGAGTTTCCCCCTCCCTAAACATTTGCGAGTGTTACTGGATAGGACCAATACTAAAGGTGGTATAAGTCGCTGGTACAATTTCATAATTGGTCTCTACTCCCCCCTGAAACTGAACTCTCTGAGGAAATGGGAGACAGATCTTGTTTGCACGATTTCTGAAGATGAATGGCGGGGGGTATTTTATACGTGTTTTCATTCATCTAGATGTATGTCCCATGTGGAACTTTTTTACAAGCTTCTCCATCGCCTATATCTAACCCCGTCCAGACTCCATTCCATTTGGCCGTCCAGCTCCAACATGTGTTGGCGTAATTGTAATAATGTTGGTACTTTGCTCCATACGTTTTGGTCCTGCCCAGCTCTCACAAATTTTTGGTCAGCGATATTTACTCTTATTTATAATGTATTAGGTTTCCGTATCGTCCCACTACCTAAATTGGCCCTCCTTCATATATCCCCAGGTTATATTACTCCAACCGATCAATATGTGATAGGTCATATCCTGATTTCATCCAAATTACTGATTGCTCAATATTGGCATACGGCTCAAATTCCAACTGTAATAGCGGTTGAACGTGCGGTTCAATCTCACTACGAATTTGAGACTGCGGGCTTACCATTCTCCAACTGCCAAACGAACCATTCGCTCCGCTGGTCTTCCTGGTGTGTTTATAGGTCTCATGGTACCACAATAGACCCCTGACATCCTCTTCCGTTTTCTTATTCTCGAATGTTTGTTGTATTTGCTTACTGACTAGTATACGTTTATATATGTTTCTGTGTTTATATACGTCTATGTACGCATGTTAATGTTCTATAGGCGAAATGCCTAGCCGCCTTGTATCTGTGTATTTGTTCCCCTCCCCCCCCCAGTTCCCTTTTCTTCTTTCTGTATCCCCCCCCCATTTTTCTATATTTTGTGTTGTATAAACTCTCAATAAAAATCTAATTTTCAAAAAAAAAAAAAAAAAAAAAAGCTTAAAATTATAATTATAAAAAATGCTGTACCCCAGTGTACTATACAATTTTTATTTTATTTTCATAAGTACTGTGACACTGCCAGTCAGACTGCAATATATTATTTTCTACTCATAAACGCATTGTGCGAGGCTGTTGGTGTAGTCAACTGCAGTGTGTAATTATTATATACATTTCTGATTCATTTGTGTGACACTGTAACCGCCGGTGTGTGATGTAAAAAATACTTCTACATATTTTTTACTCATTTGTGCGACACTGTAACTGCAGTGTGTGATATAAAAAAAAATATATATATATATATATATATATATATATATTTGGATTTAAATTAATATTATGTGCTGTGTTATCCCAGTATACATCCAGGGACTGCAGCTGCTCTGTCCACCTAGGTGTGTTCTGCCAGTCCACCCAAAATAAAAGACATCCCTTTTTTTTTATATTTTGTGCTGTATCCTCCCAGAATACATCCAGGCGTGCTCCGACCATTTCAAGGGGTGGTGTCTGTAACTCATTGTCTTATTATAACTTATTGTCCTATTTTCATAACTCTTCTTATCACCACATTGTAATTAATTCAAATTAATATTGTTAATAATAATTATAAATTAGATACATTTAAATTAAATTAATATAAATAAACTCTCCACACTCATATAGTGAACTTTCTGCATAGCGAAGATATCTTAGAGGAAATTAAGAATTTGATGCTAACTAAATGAAATTAAATAAATTAAATTAAAATAAATTTAAATTAAAGTAAATTTAATAAATTAAATCTAAAATATTGTCTTTTTCTATTCTTTGCCTTAATCATCTTTTTGTGAACTGAAATCTTGAGCTTTGCCTAATGCGCCTAATTTTTAAAAACATTCTTTTTTTTTTAAATATATTTTGTCCTCCCAGTAGATACATCCAAGGGCTGCTGCTGCTCCGTCCAGCTACCTCGGTCAGCGCCGTAACTACTTGTGTGCCAGGTGTGCCTGGCACACAGTGCAGTTGCCCTGAGGGTGCAACGGCCAGCGGCTTGTAATGAGTCAAATTGACTCATTACAAGCCGCCTCTGCTGTGTGCGCCGTGCTGGAGAAGCCGGTTCGGAGGCAGGGGAGGAGAGCAGCAGCGCCGGAGGCAGCGGAGAAGGAGGAGGAGGGAGGGGACTGGAGCCACAGCAGCGCTATGTAATTGGTAGAGGCGCCGCTGCAGCAGTCCACTCTCCTTCCGTATTGGCTGCCCGCCGCCGCTGTGAATGCTGGGATGCGGTTCCTTCATCCCAGCATTCACAGCGGCGGCGGGCAGCCAATGCGGAAGGAGAGGGGACTGCTGCAGCGGCGCCTCTACCAATTACATAGCGCTGCTGCTGCTCCAGTCCTCCTCCCTCCTCATCCTTCTCCTCCCCTGGCCGGGATCTGATCATCTGCCAGCACCGAGGAGCCTGATTGCCAGCGGGGAGAGATGGTAAGTATCTCTCTCTCTCTCTATTTCTCTATCTATTCTGTCTGCCGCAATGTGTAAAAAGGGGGATGCTGTCTGCCGTAATGTGTAAAAAGGGGGACTGGCTGACGTAATGTGTAAAAAGGGGGAAGCTGTCTGCCGCAATGTGTAAAAAGGGGACGCTGTCTGCCGTAATGTTTAAAAAGGGGACGCTGTCTGCCATAATGTGTAAAAAAGGGACGCTATCTGCCATAATGTGTAAAAAGGGGACTCTGTCTGCCGTAATGTGTAAAAAGGGGAACGCTGTCTGCCGTAATGTGTAAAAAAGGGGACTGTCTGCCATAATGTGTAAAAAGGGGGACGCTCTCTGCCGTCATGTGTAAAAAGGGGGATGCTGTCTGCCGTAATGTGTAAAAGGGGACTCTTGTCTGCCATAATGTGTAAAAGGGGACGCTGTCTGCCGTAATGTGTAAAAAGGGGGATGCTCTCTGCCGTCATGTGTAAAAAGGGGGATGCTGTCTGCCGTAATGTGTAAAAGGGGACTCTTGTCTGCCATAATGTGTAAAAGTGGACGCTGTCTGCCGTAATGTGAAAAAAAGGGGGACGCTGTCTGCCGTAATGTGTAAAAAGGGGGAAGCTGTCTGCCGTTATGTGTAAAAGGGGGACACTGTCTGCCGTAATGTGTAAAAGGGGGGACTGTGCCGTAATGTGTAAAAGGGGCTCTACCTGGTGTAGTGGCGCTACTGTGCAGCATAATTTGAATAATGGAGACTACTGTGTACCGTAGTATGAATTGGTATTATGTTGTGGCCACGCCCCTTCCCCATGAGGCCACGCCCCTATATATTTTTTTGCGCGCCTACGCCATGCACTGCCCCTATCTTGCATGGGGGGGCGCCAATGCCGTTTCTTGCACACAGCGCTAAAATGCCTAGTTACGGAACTGACCTCGGTGCAACCTTTTGGCCTAACCTGGATAAAAACAATATTGTGAGGTGTTCAGAATAGTCTGGAAATGAGTGGAAATTAATGTTACTGAGGTTAATAATACTGTAGGAACAAAAACACCCCCAAATCCTGCTATTTCAGCTGTTTTGATGATTTTTGGGGAAAAAAATCCAGATCCAAAACCCGCAAATGTGGTTTTGGCAAAACCAATCCAGATCCAAAACACGAAGGAGATCCAGATCCAAAACCAAAACACAAAACTAGAGATGAGCGGATTCGGTTCTCCGAGAACCGAACCACCCCGAACTCCACCTGGTTTACACGGGTCCGAGGCAGGTTCGGTTGTTCCCGCCTGACTCGGAAAACCCGAACGAGGGAAAACGTCATCATCCCGCTGTCGGATTCTCGCGAGATTTGGATTCCATATAAAGAGCCGCGCGTCGCCGCTATTTTCACTCGTGCGTTGTAGAGAGTACAGAGAGGACGTGGCTACGTTCTCTCAGTGGAAAATCTCAATATCAGTGCTCAGTATCAGTGCTTACTTATTGCAGCTCAGTAATACTAGTAGTGTGTCTCTCTTGTGCTGCATCTTGCTGCTCAGTGTCAGTTCTCAGTATTATCATCATCAGTGCTCAGTACCACTGCTCATTGTCTTGTGCTGCTTTGTGTGCATTGTGCTGCATTGTGGTGCTCAGTAATACTACAGTACATTGCTAATATACTAGTCCAGTGTCTTGTGCAGCATCTTGCTGCTCAGTGTCAGTTCTCAGTAGTAGTAGTAAAAGACTTAAGCTGGCAAAAGCACAGCAAAGAACTGTGCGTTCTTCTAAATCACAAATCCCCAAGGAGAGTCCAATTGTGTCGGTTGCGATGCCTGACCTTCCCAACACTGGACGGGAAGAGCTTGCGCCTTCCACCATTTGCACGCCCCCTGCAAGTACTGGAAGGAGCACCCGCAGTCCAGTTCCTGATAGTCAAATTGAAGATGTCACTGTTGAAGTACACCAGGATGAGGATATGGGTGTTGCTGGCGCTGGGGAGGAAATTGACAAGGAGGATTCTGATGATGAGGTGGTTTGTTTAAGTCAGACACCTGTTGTCCGTGGGACGAATATGGCCATTGACATGCCTGGTCAAAATACAAAAAAAATCAGCTCTTCGGTGTGGAATTATTTCAACACAAATGCGGACAACAGGTCAAGCCGTGTGTTGCCTTTGTCAAGCTGTAATAAGTAGGGGTAAGGACGTTAACCACCTCGGAACATCCTCCCTTATACGTCACCTGCAGCGCATTCATCATAAGTCAGTGACAAGTTCAAAAACTTTGGGTGACAGCGGAAGCAGTCCACTGACCACTAAATCCCTTCCTCTTGTAACCAAGCTCCTGCAAACCACACCACCAACTCCCTCAGTGTCAATTTCCTCCTTACCCAGGAAAGCCAATAGTCCTGCAGGCCATGTCACTGGCAAGTCTGACGAGTCCTCTCCTGCCTGGGATTCCTCCGATGCATCCTTGAGTGTAACGCCTACTGCTGCTGGCGCTGCTGTTGTAGCTGCTGGGAGTCGATAGTCATCCCAGAGGGGAAGTCGGAAGACCACTTGTACTACTTCCAGTAAGCAATTGACTGTCCAACAGTCCTTTGCGAGGAAGATGAAATATCACAGCAGTCATCCTGCTGCAAAGCAGATAACTCAGGCCTTGGCAGCCTGGGCGGTGAGAAACGTGGTTCCGGTATCCACCGTTAATTCAGAGGCAACTAGAGACTTGATTGAGGTACTGTGTCCCCGGTACCAAATACCATCTAGGTTCCATTTCTCTAGGCAGGCGATACCGAAAATGTACTCAGACCTCAGAAAAAGAGTCACCAGTGTCCTAAAAAATGCAGTTGTACCCAATGTCCACTTAACCACGGACATGTGGACAAGTGGAGCAAGAACAGCAGCGGCGGCACCAGTAGCAGCATCTCACAAACGCCAACTCGTTCCTAGGCAGGCTACGCTTTGTATCACCGCTTTCCAGAAGAGGCACACAGCTGACAACCTCTTACGGAAACTGAGGAAGATCATCGCAGAATGGCTTACCCCAATTGGACTCTCCTGGGGATTTGTGACATCGGACAACACCAGCAATATTGTGCGTGCATTACATCTGGGCAAATTCCAGCACGTCCCATGTTTTGCACATACATTGAATTTGGTGGTGCAGAATTATTTAAAAAACGACAGGGGCGTGCAAGAGATGCTGTCGGTGGCCCGAAGAATTGCGGGCCACTTTCGGCATTCAGCCACCGCGTACAGAAGACTGGAGCACCACCAAACAATCCTGAACCTGCCCTGCCATCATCTGAAGCAAGAGGTGGTAACGAGGTGGAATTCAACCCTCTATATGCTTCAGAGGATGGAGGAGCAGCAAAAGGCCATTCAAGCCTATACATCTGCCCACGATATAGGCAAAGGAGGGGGAATGCACCTGACTCAAGCGCAGTGGAGAATGATTTCAACGTTGTGCAAGGTTCTGCAACCCTTTGAACTTGCCACACGTGAAGTCAGTTCAGACACTGCCAGCCTGAGTCAGGTCATTCCCCTCATCAGGCTTTTGCAGAAAAAGCTGGAGACATTGAAGGAGGAGCTAAAACAGAGCGATTCCGCTAGGCATGTGGGACTTGTGGATGGAGCCCTTAATTCGCTTAACCAGGATTCACGGGTGGTCAATCTATTGAAATCAGAGCACTACATTTTGGCCACCGTGCTCGATCCTAGATTTAAAACCTACGTTGTATCTCTCTTTCCGGCAGACACAAGTCTGCAGAGGTGCAAAGACCTGCTGGTGAGAAAATTGTCAAGTCAAGCGGAACGTGACCCGTCAACATCTCCTCCTTCACATTCTCCCGCAACTGGGGGTGCGAGGAAAAGGCTAAGAATTCCGAGCCCACCCGCTGGCGGTGATGCAGGGCAGTCTGGAGCGAGTGCTGACATCTGGTCCGGACTGAAGGACCTGCCAGCGATTACTGACATGTCGTCTACTGTCACTGCATATGATTCTCTCACCATTAAAAGAATGGTGGAGGATTATATGAGTGACCGCATCCAAGTAGGCACGTCAGACAGTCCGTACGTATACTGGCAGGAAAAAGAGGCGATTTGGAGGCCCTTGCACAAACTGGCTTTATTCTACCTAAGTTGCCCTCCCTCCAGTGTGTACTCCGAAAGAGTGTTTAGTGCAGCCGCTCACCTTGTCAGCAATCTGCGTACGAGGTTACTTCCAGAAAATGTGGAGAAGATGATGTTCATCAAAATAAATTATAATAAATTCCTCTGTGGAGACATTCACCAGCAATTGCCTCCAGAAAGTACACAGGGATCTGAGATGGTGGATTCCAGTGAGGACGAATTAATAATCTGTGAGGAGGGGGATGTACACAGTGAAAGGGGTGAGGAATCGGAGGATGATGATGATGAGGAGGACATCTTGCCTCTGTAGAGCCAGTTTGTGCAAGGAGAAATTGATTGCTTCTTTTTTGGTGGGGGCCCAAAGCAACCAGTCATTTCAGTCACAGTCGTGTGGCAGACCCTGTCGCTGAAATGATGGGTTCGTTAAAGTGTGCATGTCCTGTTTATACAACATAAGGGTGGGTGGGAGGGCCCAAGGACAATTCCATCTTGCACCTCTTTTTTCTTTCATTTTTCTTTGCATCATGTGCTGTTTGGGGACAATTTTTTTTAAGTGCCATCCTGTCTGACACTGCAGTGCCACTCCTAGATGGGCCAGGTGTTTGTGTCGGCCACTTGGGTCTCTTAGCTTAGTCACACAGCTACCTCATTGCGCCTCTTTTTTTCTTTGCATCATGTGCTGTTTGGGGACTATTTTTTTGAAGTGCCATCCTGCCTGACACTGCAGTGCCACTCCTAGATGGGCCAGGTGTTTGTGTCGGCCACTTGGGTCGCTTAACTTAGTCACACAGCTACCTCATTGCGCCTCTTTTTTTCTTTGCATCATGTGCTGTTTGGGGACTATTTTTTTGAAGTGCCATCCTGTCTGACACTGCAGTGCCACTCCTAGATGGGCCAGGTGTTTGTGTCGGCCACTTGTGTCGCTTATCTTAGTCACACAGCGACCTTGGTGCGCCTCTTTTTTTCTTTGCATCATGTGCTGTTTGGGGACTATTTTTTTGAAGTGCCATCCTGCCTGACACTGCAGTGCCACTCCTAGATGGGCCAGGTGTTTGTGTTGGCCACTTGTGTCGCTTAGCTTAGCCATCAAGCGACCTCGGTGCAAATTTTAGGACTAAAAATAATATTGTGAGGTGTTCAGAATAGACTGGAAATGAGTGGAAATTATGGTTATTGAGGTTAATAATACTATGGGATCAAAATGACCCCCAAATTCTATGATTTAAGCTGTTTTTTAGGGTTTTTTGAAAAAAACACCCGAATCCAAAACACACCCGAATCCGACAAAAAATTTTCGGTGAGGTTTTGCCAAAACGCGTCCGAATCCAAAACACGGCCGCGGAACCGAATCCAAAACCAAAACACAAAACCCGAAAAATGTCCGGTGCACATCACTATCATCATTAGTGCTCAGTATCACTGCTCATTGTCTTGTGCTGCATTGTGGTGCTCAGTAATACTACAGTACATTACAAATATACTAGTCCAGACTCCAGTGTCTTGTGCTGCATCTTGCAGCTCAGTGTCAGTTCTCAGTACTATCATCATCAGTGCTCAGTACCACTGCTCATTGTCTTGTGCTGCATTGTGGTGCTCATTAATACCACAGTACATTGCTAATATACTAGTCCAGTGTCTTGTGCTGCATCTTGCTGCTCAGTGTCAGTTCTCAGTAGTATCCTCATCAGTGCTCAGTATCACTGCTCATTGTCTTGTGCTGCATTGTAGTGCTCAGTAATACTACAGTACATTACTAATAGTCCAGTGTCTTGTGCTGCATATTGCTGCTCAGTGTCAGTTCTCAGTATTATCCTCATCAGTGCTCAGTATCACTGCTCATTGTCTTGTGCTGCATTGTAGTGCTCAGTAATACTACAGTACATTACTAATAGTCCAGTGTCTTGTGCTGCATATTGCTGCTCAGTGTCAGTTCTCAGTATTATCCTCATCAGTGCTCAATATCACTGCTCATTGTCTTGTGCTGCATTGTAGTGCTCAGTAATACTACAGTACATTACTAATATACTAGTCCAGTGTCATATGCTGCATCTTGCTGCTCAGTGTCAGTTCTCAGTAGTATCATCATCATCAGTGCTCAATACCACTGCTCATTGTATTGGGCTGCATTGTGGTGCTCAGTAATACTACAGTACATTACTAATATACTAGTCTATTATTATTATTATTATTACATTTTATTTATAAGGCGCCACATGTGTTTCGCAGCGCCGTACAAAGGACAGTACAGGGAGACAAAACATAGCATTACAGTAAATAAATAACAGAAATAGAGTACAAGTAACAGAGCACCACACATTCTCAAGACATAATACAGCTAAGATGTAAGTATTGAGGGAGTGATCATCGTACTACTAGAGGCTGGTGGCCATAGATGGAGATGAGTCTTTACTAGCAGGATAAAGATGGTCGTTGAGTAGGGGAGAGCTGCGAGTGAAATGTGTCGAGACGAGGGCTTAGATAACAAGAGGAAAGAGGGCCCTGCTCTGAAGAGCTAACAATCTAGTGGGGAGGGGCGACAGACAGATGACGAGAGGTGCAGGCAAGTGGGAGGTAGCCTGATGGCAGTATGCAAGCAAAACTGAGATGTTCACTGCATGAGGCAGGGGGGTGGAGGTGCGGCTTCAGCACTGGGTTATGCATCGGGAGGGTATGCTTTGATGAATAGGTGGGTTTTTAGTGCCTGTTTAAAGCTTTGCAAGGTCGGGGAGCGTCTAATGGAGCGGGGGAGTGCGTTCCACTGAAGGGGTGCAGCACGGGCAAAATCCTGAACTTGTGCATGGGAAGCAGTGACCAGGGCGGTTGAGAGGCGACGGTCATTGGTTGACCGTAGGGGGCGGGAGGGAGTATGAAGGGAAAGGAGGTTAGAGATGTAGGGAGCAGTGGAATTAGAGATGGCCTTGTATGTGAGGTTGAGGAGTTTGAAGAGGATTCTGTAGGGGAATGGGAGCCAGTGTAAATTTTGTCGAAGGGGAGCGGCAGATGTGGTGCGGCGGGAGAGGAAGATAAGCCTAGCTGCGGAGTTCAGGACAGATTGTAGGGGAGCAAGATGGGAGCAAGCGAGGCCAGTGAGGAGAACATTGCAGTAGTCAAGTCGTGAGATGACCAGTGAGTGGATGATGAGTTTAGTTGCACTCTGGGAGAGATATGGCCTGATACGAGCAATGTTGCGTAGCTGGAAACGACAGGATTGTGCCAGAGCTTGGATGTGGGGTGCAAAGGAGAGGGAGGAGTCAAGAGTGACGCCCAAGCAGCGGAGTTGGGGAACAGGGGAGATGGTGGTGTTGTCAACAATGATGGAGATATTGGTCGGGGGTGTTGCTCTGGATGGGGGGAAGATGATGAGTTCCGTTTTGTCCATGTTGAGCTTCAGAGAGCGTTCAGACATCCAGGAGGAGATTGCGGAGAGGCAGCTGGAAACCTGAGAGAGGACTAGTCCAGTGTCTTGTGCTGCATCTTGCTGCTCAGTGTCAGTTCTCAGTATTATCCTCATCAATGCTCAGTATCACTGCTCATTGTCTTGTGCTGCATTGTGGTGCTCAGTATACTGCAGTACATTACTAATATACTAGTCCAGTGTCTTGTGCTGCATCTTGCTGCTGTAGGGTGCTGTGGTAGTGTCCTGTCACTGTGCATAGGTCATCATCATTCCAGTCACAGTGGTATCTGGTGTCTATCTAGTGGTATCTAATTCCAGACATTACCACCGTCTCATTCCAGATATATTACTGGCATATAATTCCACACATTAAAAAATGGAGAACAAAAATGTGGAGGGTAAAATAGGGAAAGATCAAGATCCACTTCCACCTAGTGCTGAAGCTGCAGCCACTAGACATGGCAGAGACGATTCAATGCCATCAACGTCGTCTGCCAAGGCCGATGCCCAATGTCATAGTAGAGAGCATGTAATATCCAAAAAGCAAAAGTTCAGTAAAATGACCCAAAAATCTAAATTAAAATTGTCTGAGGAGAAGCGTAAACTTGCCAATATGCCATTTACGACACGGCGTGGCAAGGAATGGCTAGGGCCCTCTCCTATGTTCCTCATGACTAGTGGTTCAGCTTCACATGACGATGGAAGCACTCATCCTCCCGCTAGAAAAATTAAAACAGTTAAGCTGGCAAAAGCACAGCAAAGAATTGTGCATTCTAAATCACAAATCCCCAAGGAGAGTCCAAATGTGTCGGCAGGTGCGATGCCTGACCTTCCCAGCACTGGATGGGAAGAAGTGGCTCCTTCCACCATTTGCACGCCCCCTGCAAGTGCTGGAAGGAGCACCCACAGTCCAGTTCCTGATATTCAAATTGAAGATGTCACTGTTGAAGTACACCAGGATGAGGATATGGGTGTTGCTGGAGCTGAGGAGGAAATTGACGAGAAGGATTCTGATGTTGAGGTGGTTTGTTTAAGTCAGGCACCCGGGAAGACACCTGTTGTCCGTGCGATGATTAAGGCTATTGACATGCCTGGTCAAAATACCAAAAAAATCACCTCTTCGGTGTGGAATTATTTCAACACAAATGCGGACAACAGGTGTCAAGCCGTGTGTTGCCTTTGTCAAGCTGTAATAAGTAGGGGTAAGGACGTTAACCACCTAGGAACATCCTCCCTTATACGTCACCTGGAGCGCATTCATCAGAAGTCATTGACAAGTTCAAAAACTTTGGGTGACAGCAGAAGCAGTCCACTGACAACTAAATCCCTTCTTCCTCTTGTACCCAAACTCCTGCAAACCACACCACCAACTCCCTCAATGTCAATTTCCTCCTTAGACAGGAACGCCAATAGTCCTGCAGGCCATGTCACTGGCAAGTCTGACGAGTCCTCTCCTAACTGGGATTCCTCGATGGATCTTTGAGTGTAACGCCTACTGCTGCTGGCGCTGCTGTTGTTGCTGCTGGGAGTCGATCGCCATCCCAGAGGGGAAGTCGTAAGACCACTTGTGCTACTTCCAGTAAGCAATTGACTGTCCAACAGTCCTTTGTGAGGAAGATGAAATATCACAGCAGTCATCCTGTTGCAAAGTGGATAACTCAGGCCTTGACAACTATGTTTGTGTTAGACGTGCGTCCGGTATCACCATTAGTTCACAGGGACTTAGAGAATTGCTTGAGGTAGTGTGTCCCCGGTACCAAATCCCATCTAAGTTCCACTTCTCTAGGTAGGCGATATCGAGAATGTACACAGATGACAGAAAAAGGGTCACCAGTGTCCTAAAAAATGCAGTTGTACCCACTGTCCACTTAACCACGGACATGTGGACAAGTGGAGCAGGGCAGACTAAGGACTATATGACTGTGACAGCCCACTGGGTAGATGTATTGCCTCCCGCAGCAACAACAGCGGCACCAGTAGCAGCATCTCGCAAACGCCAACTCGTTCCTAGGCAGGCTATGCTTTGTATCACCGCTTTCCATAAGAGGCACACAGCTAACAACGTCTTACGGAAACTGAGGAACATCATCGCAGATTGTCTTACCCCAATTGGACTCTCCTGGGGATTTGTGACATCGGACAACGCCACCAATATTGTGCGTGCATTACATGTGGGACAATTCCAGCATGTCCCAGGTTTTGCACATACAATTAATTTGGTGGTGCAGAATCTTTTTTTCTCTGACGTCCTAGTGGATGCTGGGAACTCCGTAAGGACCATGGGGAATAGCGGCTCCGCAGGAGACTGGGCACAAAAGTAAAGCTTTAGGACTACCTGGTGTGCACTGGCTCCTCCCCCTATGACCCTCCTCCAAGCCTCAGTTAGATTTTTGTGCCCGGCCGAGAAGGGTGCACACTAGGGGCTCTCCTGAGCTTCTTAGTGAAAGTTTAGTTTTAGGTTTTTTATTTTCAGTGAGACCTACTGGCAACAGGCTCACTGCATCGAGGGACTAAGGGGAGAAGAAGCGAACTCACCTGCGTGCAGAGTGGATTGGGCTTCTTAGGCTACTGGACACCATTAGCTCCAGAGGGACCGAACACAGGCCCAGCCTCGGAGTCCGGTCCCAGAGCCGCGCCGCCGGCCCCCTTACAGAGCCAGAAGCAAGAAGAGGTCCGAAAAATCGGCGGCAGAAGACATCCTGTCTTCGCCAAGGTAGCGCACAGCACTGCAGCTGTGCGCCATTGCTCCTCAGCACACTTCACACTTCGGTCACTGAGGGTGCAGGGCGCTAGGGGGGGGCGCCCTGAGCAGCAATAAAAACACCTTGGCTGGCGAAAATACATCACATATAGCCCCCAGGGCTATATGGATGAATTTTAACCCCTGCCAGATTCCACAGAAAAACGTGAGAAAAGGCCGCCGAGAAGGGGGCGGAGCCTATCTCCTCAGCACACTGGCGCCATTTTCTCTCACAGCTCCGTTGGAGGGAAGCTCCCTGGCTCTCCCCTGCAGTTACTACACTACAGAAAGGGGTTAAAAAAGAGAGGGGGGCACTAATTAGGCGCAGTATAACAATACAGCAGCTATAAGGGGAAAAACACTTATATAAGGTTATCCCTGTATATATATATAGCGCTCTGGTGTGTGCTGGCATACTCTCCCTCTGTCTCCCCAAAGGGCTAGTGGGGTCCTGTCCTCTATCAGAGCATTCCCTGTGTGTGTGCTGTGTGTCGGTACGTTGTGTCGACATGTATGAGGAGGAAAATGAGGTGGAGGCGGAGCAATTGCCTGTAACAGAGATGTCACCCCCTAGGGAGTCGACATCTGAGTGGATGAGCTTATGGAAGGAATTATGTGAGTCAGCTCTAGAGATGAGCGGGTTCGGTTTCTCTGAATCCGAACCCGCACGAACTTCATGTTTTTTTTCACGGGTCCGAGCGACTCGGATCTTCCCGCCTTGCTCGGTTAACCCGAGCGCGCCCGAACGTCATCATGACGCTGTCGGATTCTCGCGAGACTCGGATTCTATATAAGGAGCCGCGCGTCGCCGCCATTTTCACACGTGCATTGAGATTGATAGGGAGAGGACGTGGCTGGCGTCCTCTCCATTTAGATTAGGAGAGAGAGAGAGAGATTGACCTGAGGCTGATACTGTAGAAGAGAGTGCAGAGTTTAGTGACTGACCACAGTGACCACCAGCAGTGCAGTTGTTTTATTTAATATATCCGTTCTCTGCCTGAAAAAAACGGTACACACAGTGACTCAGTCACATACCATATCTGTGTGCACTGCTCAGCCCAGTGTGCTGCATGCCTGCATCATCTATGTATATATTATATATCTGACTGTGCTCAGCTCACACAGCTTATAATTGTGGGGGAGACTGGGGAGCACTGCAGTGCCAGTTATAGGTTATAGCAGGAGCCAGGAGTACAAGACAGTCACATACCATATCTGTGTGCACTGCTCAGCCCAGTGTGCTGCATCATCTATGTATATATTATATATCTGACTGTGCTCAGCTCACACAGCTTATAATTGTGGGGGAGACTGGGGAGCACTGCAGTGCCAGTTATAGGTTATAGCAGGAGCCAGGAGTACATATTATATTAAAATTAAACAGTGCACACTTTTGCTGCAGGAGTGCCACTGCCAGTGTGACTGACCAGTGACCTGACCACACTGACCACCAGTATAGTTAGTAGTATACTATATTGTGATTGCCTGAAAAAGTTAAACACTCGTCGTGTGACTTCACTTGTGTGGTGTTTTTTTTTTATTCTATAAAAAACTCATTCTGCTGACAGACAGTGTCCAGCAGGTCCGTCATTATATAATATATATACCTGTCCGGCTGCAGTAGTGATATATATATATTTTTTATATCATTATTTATCATCCAGTCGCAGCAGACACAGTACGGTAGTTCACGGCTGTAGCTACCTCTGTGTCGGCACTCGGCAGTCCATCCATAATTGTATACCACCTACCCGTGGTTTTTTTTTCTTTCTTCTTTATACATACATACTACTACATCTCTTTATCAACCAGTCTATATTAGCAGCAGACACAGTACAGTACGGTAGTTCACGGCTGTGGCTACCTCTGTGTCGGCACTCGGCAGTCCGTCTATAATTGTATACCACCTAACCGTGTTTTTTTTTTCTTTCTTCTTTATACATACATACTACGACATCTCTTTATCAACCAGTCTATATTAGCAGCAGACACAGTACAGTACGGTAGTTCACGGCTGTGGCTACCTCTGTGTCGGCACTCGGCAGTCCGTCCATAATTGTATACCACCTAACCGTGGTTTTTTTTTCTTTCTTCTTCATACATACATACTACGACATCTCTTTATCAACCAGTCTATATTAGCAGCAGACACAGTACAGTACGGTAGTTCACGGCTGTGGCTACCTCTGTGTCGGCACTCGGCAGTCCGTCCATAATTGTATACCACCTAACCGTGGTTTTTTTTTCTTTCTTCTTTATACATACATACTACGACATCTCTTTATCAACCAGTCTATATTAGCAGCAGACACAGTACAGTACGGTAGTTCGCGGCTGTGGCTACCTCTGTGTCAGCACTCGGCAGTCCGTCCATAATTGTATACCACCTACCCGTGGTTTTTTTTTCTTTCTTCTTCATACATACATACTACGACATCTCTTTATCAACCAGTCTATATTAGCAGCAGACACAGTACAGTACGGTAGTTCACGGCTGTGGCTACCTCTGTGTCGGCACTCGGCAGTCCGTCCATAATTGTATACCACCTAACCGTGGTTTTTTTTTCTTTCTTCTTCATACATACATACTACGACATCTCTTTATCAACCAGTCTATATTAGCAGCAGACACAGTACAGTACGGTAGTTCACGGCTGTGGCTACCTCTGTGTCGGCACTCGGCAGTCCGTCCATAATTGTATACCACCTACCCGTGGTTTTTTTTTCTTTCTTCTTCATACATACATACTACGACATCTCTTTATCAACCAGTCTATATTAGCAGCAGACACAGTACAGTACGGTAGTTCACGGCTGTGGCTACCTCTGTGTCGGCACTCGGCAGTCCGTCCATAATTGTATACCACCTAACCGTGGTTTTTTTTTCTTTCTTCTTCATACATACATACTACGACATCTCTTTATCAACCAGTCTATATTAGCAGCAGACACAGTACAGTACGGTAGTTCACGGCTGTGGCTACCTCTGTGTCGGCACTCGGCAGTCCGTCCATAATTGTATACTAGTATCCATCCATCTCCATTGTTTACCTGAGGTGCCTTTTAGTTGTGCCTATTAAAATATGGAGAACAAAAATGTTGAGGTTCCAAAATTAGGGAAAGATCAAGATCCACTTCCACCTCGTGCTGAAGCTGCTGCCACTAGTCATGGCCGAGACGATGAAATGCCAGCAACGTCGTCTGCCAAGGCCGATGCCCAATGTCATAGTACAGAGCATGTCAAATCCAAAACACCAAATATCAGTAAAAAAAGGACTCCAAAACCTAAAATAAAATTGTCGGAGGAGAAGCGTAAACTTGCCAATATGCCATTTACCACACGGAGTGGCAAGGAACGGCTGAGGCCCTGGCCTATGTTCATGGCTAGTGGTTCAGCTTCACATGAGGATGGAAGCACTCAGCCTCTCGCTAGAAAAATGAAAAGACTCAAGCTGGCAAAAGCACAGCAAAGAACTGTGCATTCTTCGAAATCCCAAATCCACAAGGAGAGTCCAATTGTGTCGGTTGCGATGCCTGACCTTCCCAACACTGGACGTGAAGAGCATGCGCCTTCCACCATTTGCACGCCCCCTGCAAGTGCTGGAAGGAGCACCCGCAGTCCAGTTCCTGATAGTCAGATTGAAGATGTCAGTGTTGAAGTACACCAGGATGAGGAGGATATGGGTGTTGCTGGCGCTGGGGAGGAAATTGACCAGGAGGATTCTGATGGTGAGGTGGTTTGTTTAAGTCAGGCACCCGGGGAGACACCTGTTGTCGGTGGGAGGAATATGGCCGTTGACATGCCAGGTGAAAATACCAAAAAAATCAGCTCTTCGGTGTGGAGGTATTTCAACAGAAATGCGGACAACAGGTGTCAAGCCGTGTGTTCCCTTTGTCAAGCTGTAATAAGTAGGGGTAAGGACGTTAACCACCTCGGAACATCCTCCCTTATACGTCACCTGCAGCGCATTCATAATAAGACAGTGACAAGTTCAAAAACTTTGGGTGACAGCGGAAGCAGTCCACTGACCAGTAAATCCCTTCCTCTTGTAACCAAGCTCACGCAAACCACCCCACCAACTCCCTCAGTGTCAATTTCCTCCTTCCCCAGGAATGCCAATAGTCCTGCAGGCCATGTCACTGGCAATTCTGACGATTCCTCTCCTGCCTGGGATTCCTCCGATGCATCCTTGCGTGTAACGCCTACTGCTGCTGGCGCTGCTGTTGTTGCTGCTGGGAGTCGATGGTCATCCCAGAGGGGAAGTCGTAAGACCACTTTTACTACTTCCACCAAGCAATTGACTGTCCAACAGTCCTTTGCGAGGAAGATGAAATATCACAGCAGTCATCCTACTGCAAAGCGGATAACTGAGGCCTTGGCATCCTGGGTGGTGAGAACCGTGGTTCCGGTATCCATCATTACTGCAGAGCCAACTAGAGACTTGTTGGAGGTACTGTGTCCCCGGTACCAAATACCATCTAGGTTCCATTTCTCTAGGCAGGCGATACCGAAAATTTACACAGACCTCAGAAAAAGAGTCACCAGTGTCCTAAAAAATGCAGCTGTACCCAATGTCCACTTAACCACGGACATGTGGACAAGTGGAGCAGGGCAGGGTCAGGACTATATGACTGTGACAGCCCACTGGGTAGATGTATGGACTCCCGCCGCAAGAACAGCAGCGGCGGCACCAGTAGCAGCATCTCGCAAACGCCAACTCTTTCCTAGGCAGGCTACGCTTTGTATCACCGGTTTCCAGAATACGCACACAGCTGAAAACCTCTTACGGCAACTGAGGAAGATCATCGCGGAATGGCTTACCCCAATTGGACTCTCCTGTGGATTTGTGGCATCGGACAACGCCAGCAATATTGTGTGTGCATTAAATATGGGCAAATTCCAGCACGTCCCATGTTTTGCACATACCTTGAATTTGGTGGTGCAGAATTATTTAAAAAACGACAGGGGCGTGCAAGAGATGCTGTCGGTGGCCAGAAGAATTGCGGGACACTTTCGGCGTACAGGCACCACGTACAGAAGACTGGAGCACCACCAAAAACTACTGAACCTGCCCTGCCATCATCTGAAGCAAGAAGTGGTAACGAGGTGGAATTCAACCCTCTATATGCTTCAGAGGTTGGAGGAGCAGCAAAAGGCCATTCAAGCCTATACAATTGAGCACGATATAGGAGGTGGAATGCACCTGTCTCAAGCGCAGTGGAGAATGATTTCAACGTTGTGCAAGGTTCTGATGCCCTTTGAACTTGCCACACGTGAAGTCAGTTCAGACACTGCCAGCCTGAGTCAGGTCATTCCCCTCATCAGGCTTTTGCAGAAGAAGCTGGAGACACTGAAGGAGGAGCTAACACGGAGCGATTCCGCTAGGCATGTGGGACTTGTGGATGGAGCCCTTAATTCGCTTAACAAGGATTCACGGGTGGTCAATCTGTTGAAATCAGAGCACTACATTTTGGCCACCGTGCTCGATCCTAGATTTAAAGCCTACCTTGGATCTCTCTTTCCGGCAGACACAAGTCTGCTGGGGTTGAAAGACCTGCTGGTGAGAAAATTGTCAAGTCAAGCGGAACGCGACCTGTCAACATCTCCTCCTTCACATTCTCCCGCAACTGGGGGTGCGAGGAAAAGGCTCAGAATTCCGAGCCCACCCGCTGGCGGTGATGCAGGGCAGTCTGGAGCGACTGCTGATGCTGACATCTGGTCCGGACTGAAGGACCTGACAACGATTACGGACATGTCGTCTACTGTCACTGCATATGATTCTCTCACCATTGAAAGAATGGTGGAGGATTATATGAGTGACCGCATCCAAGTAGGCACGTCACACAGTCCATACTTATACTGGCAGGAAAAAGAGGCAATTTGGAGGCCATTGCACAAACTGGCTTTATTCTACCTAAGTTGCCCTCCCACAAGTGTGTACTCCGAAAGAGTGTTTAGTGCCGCCGCTCACCTTGTCAGCAATCGGCGTACGAGGTTACATCCAGAAAATGTGGAGAAGATGATGTTCATTAAAATGAATTATAATCAATTCCTCCGCGGAGACATTGACCAGCAGCAATTGCCTCCACAAAGTACACAGGGAGCTGAGATGGTGGATTCCAGTGGGGACGAATTGATAATCTGTGAGGAGGGGGATGTACACGGTGATATATCGGAGGGTGATGATGAGGTGGACATCTTGCCTCTGTAGAGCCAGTTTGTGCAAGGAGAGATTAATTGCTTCTTTTTTGGGGGGGGTCCAAACCAACCCGTCATATCAGTCACAGTCGTGTGGCAGACCCTGTCACTGAAATGATGGGTTGGTTAAAGTGTGCATGTCCTGTTTTGTTTATACAACATAAGGGTGGGTGGGAGGGCCCAAGGACAATTCCATCTTGCACCTCTTTTTTCTTTTATTTTTCTTTGCGTCATGTGCTGTTTGGGGAGGGTTTTTTGGAAGGGACATCCTGCTTGACACTGCAGTGCCACTCCTAAATGGGCCCGGTGTTTGTGTCGGCCACTAGGGTCGCTAATCTTACTCACACAGTCAGCTACCTCATTGCGCCTCTTTTTTTCTTTGCGTCATGTGATGATTGGGGAGGGTTTTTTGGAAGGGACATCCTGCGTGACACTGCAGTGCCACTCCTAAATGGGCCCGGTGTTTGTGTCGGCCACTAGGGTCGCTAATCTTACTCACACAGTCAGCTACCTCATTGCGCCTCTTTTTTTCTTTGCGTCATGTGCTGATTGGGGAGGGTTTTTTGGAAGGGACATCCTGCGTGACACTGCAGTGCCACTCCTAAATGGGCCCGGTGTTTGTGTCGGCCACTAGGGTCGCTAATCTTACTCACACAGTCAGCTACCTCATTGCGCCTCTTTTTTTCTTTGCGTCATGTGCTGATTGGGGAGGGTTTTTTGGAAGGGACATCCTGCGTGACACTGCAGTGCCACTCCTAAATGGGCCCGGTGTTTGTGTCGGCCACTAGGGTCGCTAATCTTACTCACACAGTCAGCTACCTCATTGCGCCTCTTTTTTTCTTTGCGTCATGTGCTGATTGGGGAGGGTTTTTTGGAAGGGACATCCTGCGTGACACTGCAGTGCCACTCCTAAATGGGCCCGGTGTTTGTGTCGGCCACTAGGGTCGCTAATCTTACTCACACAGTCAGCTACCTCATTGCGCCTCTTTTTTTCTTTGCGTCATGTGCTGATTGGGGAGGGTTTTTTGGAAGGGACATCCTGCGTGACACTGCAGTGCCACTCCTAAATGGGCCCGGTGTTTGTGTCGGCCACTAGGGTCGCTAATCTTACTCACACAGTTAGCTACCTCATTGCGCCTCTTTTTTTCTTTGCGTCATGTGCTGATTGGGGAGGGTTTTTTGGAAGGGACATCCTGCGTGACACTGCAGTGCCACTCCTAAATGGGCCCGGTGTTTGTGTCGGCCACTAGGGTCGCTAATCTTACTCACACAGTCAGCTACCTCATTGCGCCTCTTTTTTTCTTTGCGTCATGTGCTGATTGGGGAGGGTTTTTTGGAAGGGACATCCTGCGTGACACTGCAGTGCCACTCCTAAATGGGCCCGGTGTTTGTGTCGCCCACTAGGGTCGCTTATCTTACTCACACAGTCAGCTACCTCATTGCGCCTCTTTTTTTCTTTGCGTCATGTGCTGATTGGGGAGGGTTTTTTGGAAGGGACATCCTGCGTGACACTGCAGTGCCACTCCTAGATGGGCCAGGTGTTTGTGTCGGCCACTAGTGTCGCTTAGCTTAGTCATCCAGCGACCTTGGTGCAAATTTTAGGACTAAAAATAATATTGTGAGGTGTGAGGTATTCAGAATAGACTGAAAATGAGTGGAAATTATGGTTTTTGAGGTTAATAATAATATGGGATCAAAATGACCCCCAAATTCTATGATTTAAGCTGTTTTTTAGGGTTTTTTTAAAAAAACACCCGAATCCAAAACACACCCGAATCCGACAAAAAAAATTCGGTGAGGTTTTGCTGACTCCAGTGTCGACGATTAAGAGACGAATGTGACTTCCAGTAGGGCCACACGTTACATGATTGAGGCTATGGAAAATGTTTTTACACATTTCTGATAATACCAGTACCACTAAAAAGGGTATTATGTTGGGTGAGAAAAAACTGCCTGTAGTTTTTCCTGCATCTGAGGAATTAAATGAAGTGTGTGATGATGCGTGGGTTTCCCCCGATAAAAACTGTTAATTCCTAAAAAGTTATTAGCATCATACCCCTTCCCGCCAGAGGATAGGGCACGTTGGGAAACACCCCCTAGGGTGAATAAAGCGCTCACACGCTTGTCTAAACAGGTGGCACTACCGTCCCCGGATACGGCCGCCCTTAAGGAACCTGCTGACAGAAAGCAGTATAATATCCAAAAATGTATATACACTCACACGGGTGTGATACTGCGACCAGCAATCGCCTCAGCCTGGATGTGCAGTGCTGGGGTGGCTTGGTCGGATTCCCTGACTGACAATATTGATACCCTAGATAGGGACAGTATATTACTGACTATAGAGCATTTAAAAGATGCATTTCTATATATGTGTGATGCACAGAGGGATATTTGCCGACTGGCATCAAGAGTAAGTGCGCTGTCCATTTCTGCCAGAAGAGGGTTATGGACAAGACAGTGGTCAGGTGATGCTGATTCCAAAAGGCATATGGAAGTATCGCCTTATAAAAGGGAGGAGTTATTTGGGGTAGGTCTAACAGACCTGGTGGCCACGGCAATGGCTGGAAAATCCACATTTTTACCCCAGGTAGCCTCTCAACATAAGAAGACGCCGTATTATCAGGCGCAGTCCTTTGGGCCCCATAAGGGCAAGCGGGCAAAAGACTCCTCATTTCTGCAGCGTGGCAGAGGGAGAGGAAAAAGGCTGCAGCAAACAGCCAGTTCCCAGGAACAGAAGCCCTCTCCCGTTTTCTGCCAAGTCCTCAGCATGTCGCTGGGGCTTTACAAGCGGACTCAGGCACGGTGGGGGCCCGTCTCAAAAATTTCAGCGTGCAGTGGGCTCACTCACAGGGGACCCCTGGATCCTTCAGGTGGTATCTCAGGGGTACAAATTGGAATTCGAGACGTCTCCCCTTCGCCGTTTTCCTAAAGTCTGCTTTACCGACGTCTCCCTCCGACAGGGAGGCGGTATGGGAAGCCATTCACAAGCTGTATTCCCAGCAGGTGATAATCAAGGTACCCCTCCTACAACAGGGAAAGGGGTATTATTCCACGCTGTTTGTGGTACCGAAGCCGGACGGCTCGGTGAGACCTAATTTAAATCTAAAATCCTTGAACACTTACATACAAAGGTTCAAATTCAAGATGGAGTCACTCAGAGCGGTGATGGCAAACCTGGAAGAAGGGGATTATATGGTGTCTCTGGACATCAAGGATGCTTATCTCCATGTCCCAATTTACCCTTCTCACCAAGGGTACCTCAGGTTTGTGGTACAGAACTGTCACTATCAGTTTCAGACGCTGCCGTTTGGTTTGTCCACGGCACCCCCGGGTCTTTACCAAAGTAATGGCCGAAATGATGATACTCCTTCGAAGGAAGGGAGTTTTAATTATCCCTTACTTGGACGATCTCCGGATAAGGGCAAGATCCAGGGAACGGTTGGTAGTCGGGGTAGCACTATCTCAAGTAGTGTTGCGGCAGCACGGTTGGATTCTTAATATTCCAAAATCGCAGCTGATCCCGACGACACGTCTTCTATTCCTAAGGATGATCCTGGACACAGTCCAGAAAAAGGTGTTTCTCCAGGAGGAGAAAGCCAGGGAGTTATCCGAACTAGTCAGAAACCTCCTAAAACCAGGCCAAGTGTCAGTGCAGCAGTGCACAAGGGTCCTGGGAAAAATGGTGGCTTCCTACGAAGCAATTCCATTCGGCAGATTCCACGCAAGAACTTTCCAGTGGGACCTGCTGGAAAAGTGGTCCGGATCGCATCTTCAGACGCATCAGCGGATAACCCTGTCACCAAAGACAAGGGTGTCTCTCCTGTGGTGGTTGCAGAGTGCTCATCTTCTAGAGGGCGCAGATTCGGCATTCAGGACTGGGTCCTGGTGACCACGGATGCCAGCCTGCGAGGCTGGGGAGCAGTCACACAGGGAAGAAATTTCCAGGGCTTGTGGTCAAGCCTGGAGACATCACTTCACATAAATATCTTGGAGCTAAGGGCCATTTACAATGCCCTAAGCCAAGCAAGACCTCTGCTTCAAGGTCAGCCGGTGCTGATCCAGTCGGACAACATCACGGCAGTCGCCCACGTAGAGAAGCTGCAAGGATTTTTCGCTGGGCGGAAAATCATGTGATAGCATTGTCAGCAGTGTTTATTCCGGGAGTGGACAACTGGGAAACAGACTTCCTCAGCAGAAGTCTTCCACATGATTGTAAACCGTTGGGAAAAACCAAAGGTGGACATGATGGCGTCCCGCCTAAACAAAAAATTGGACAGGTATTGCGCCAGGTCAAGGGACCCTCAGGCAATAGCTGTGGACGCTCTGGTAACACCGTGGGTGTACCAGTCAGTGTATGGGTTCCCTCCTCTTCCTCTCTTACCAAAAGTATTGAGAATTATAAGACGGAGGGGAGTAAGAACTATACTCGTGGCTCCGGATTGGCCAAGAAGGACTTGGTACCCGGAACTTCAAGAGATGCTCACGGAGGACCCGTGGCCTATACCTCTAAGAAGGGACCTGCTCCATCAAGGACCCTATCTATTCCAAGACTTACCGCGGCTACGTTTGACGGCAGGGCGGTTGAACGCCGGATCCTGAAGGAAAAAGGCATTCCGGATGAAGTCATCCCTACCCTGATCAAAGCCAGGAAGGATGTAACCGCAAAGCATTAACACCGCATTAGGCGAAAATATGTTGCGTGGTGCGAGGCCAGTAAGGCCCCGATGGAGGAATTTCAACTAGGTCGATTCCTGCATTTCCTGCAAACAGGAGTGTCTATGGGCCTAAAATTGGGGTCCATTAAGGTTCAAATTTCGGCCCTGCCAATTTTCTTCCAGAAAGAACTAGCTTCAGTTCCTGAAGTTCAGACGTTTGTAAAAGGGGTACTGCATATACAGCCTCCTTTTGTGCCTCCAGTGGCACCTTGGGATCTCAATGTAGTTTTGGGGTTCCTAAAGTCACAATGGTTTGAACCACTTGAATCTGTGGAGTTAAAATATCTCACATGGAAAGTGGTCATGCTGTTGGCCCTGGCCTAGGCCAGGCGCGTGTCAGAATTGGCGGCTTTATTCTGTAAAAGCCCTTATCTGATCTTCCATTCAGACAGGGCGGAATTGAGGACTCGTCCTCATTTTCTCCCTAAGGTGGTTTCAGCGTTTCATCTGGACCAACCTATTGTGGTACCTGCGGCTACTAGTGACTTGGAGGACTCCAAGTTGTTGGACATAGTCAGGGCCCTGAAAATATATGTTTCCAGGACGGCTGGAGTCAGAAAATCTGACTCGCTGTTTATCCTGTATGCACCCAACAAGCTGGGTGCTCCTGCTTCTAAGCAGACTATTGCTCGTTGGATTTGTAATACAATTCAGCTTGCACATTCTGTGGCAGGCCTGCCACAGCCAAAATCTGTAAAAGCCCATTCCACAAGGAAGGTGGGCTCATCTTGGGCGGCTGCCCGAGGGGTCTCGGCTTTACAACTTTGCCGAGCAGCTATTTGGTCAGGGGCAAACACGTTTGCTAAATTCTACAAATTTGATACCCTGGCTGAGGAGGACCTGGAGTTCTCTCATTCGGTGCTGCAGAGTCATCCGCACTCTCCCGCCCGTTTGGGAGCTTTGGTATAATCCCCATGGTCCTTACGGAGTTCCCAGCATCCACTAGGACGTCAGAGAAAATAAGAATTTACTTACCGATAATTCTATTTCTCGTAGTCCGTAGTGGATGCTGGGCGCCCATCCCAAGTGCGGATTGTCTGCAATACTTGTACATAGTTATTGTTAACTAAATCGGGTTATTGTTGTTGTGAGCCATCTATCCAGAGGCTCCTCTGTTATCATGCTGTTAACTGGGTTCAGATCACAGGTTGTACGGTGTGATTGGTGTGGCTGGTATGAGTCTTACCCGGGATTCATAAATCCTTCCTTATTGTGTACGCTCGTCCGGGCACAGTATCCTAACTGAGGCTTGGAGGAGGGTCATAGGGGGAGGAGCCAGTGCACACCAGGTAGTCCTAAAGCTTTACTTTTGTGCCCAGTCTCCTGCAGAGCCGCTATTCCCCATGGTCCTTACGGAGTTCCCAGCATCCACTACGGACTACGAGAAATAGAATTATCGGTAAGTAAATTCTTATTTTTTAAACGACAGGAGCGTGCAGGAGATGCTGTTGGTGGCCCGAAGAATTGAGGGCCACTTTCGGCATTCAGCCACCGCGTGTCGAATACTGGAGCGCCAGCAAACACTCATGAACATGCCCTACCATCAGCTGAAGCAAGAGGTGGTAACAAGGTGGAATTCAACCCTCTATATGCTTCAGAGGATGGAGGAGCAGCAAAAGGCCATTCAAGCCTATACATCTGCCTACGATATAGGCAAAGGAGGGGGAATGCACCTGACTCAACCGCAATGGAGAATGATTTCCATGTTGTGCAAGGTTCTCCAACCCTTTGAACTTGTCACACGTGAAGTCAGTTCAGACACTGCCAGCCTGAGTCAGGTCATTCCCCTGATCAGGCTTTTGCAGAAGCAGCTGGAGAGATTAAAGGAGGAGCTAAAATGGAGCGATTCCGCTAGGCATGTGGGACTTGTGGATGGAGCCCTTCAATCGCTTAACCAGGATTCACGGGTGGTCAATCTGTTGAAATCAGAGCACTACATTTTGGCCGCCGTGCTCGATCCTAGGTTTAAAATCTACGTTGTATCTCTCTTTCCGGCAGACACAAGTCTGCAGATGTTCAAAGACCTGCTGGTGAGACACTTGTCAAGTCAAGCGGAACGTGACCCACCAACAGCTCCTCCTTCATTTTCTACTGCCACTGGAACTGCCAGGAAAAGGATAACATTTCCAAAACCACCCGCTGGCGGTGATGCAGGGCAGTCAGGAGCAAGTGCTGACATCTGGTCCGGACTGAAATACCTGCCAACAATTACTGACATGTCGTCTACTGTCACTGCATATGATTCTGTCACCATTGAAAGAATGGTGGAGGATTATATGAGTGACAGCATCACTGTAGACATGTCAGACAGTCCGTACATATACTGGCAGGAAAAAGAGGCAATTTGGAGGCCCTTGCACAAACTGGCTTTATTTTACCTAAGTTGCCCCCCCCTCCAGTGTGTACTCCGAAAGAGTGTTTAGTGCAGCCGGTCACCTTGTCAGCGATCGACGATGGAGGTTATTTCCAGAAAATGTGGAGAAGATGATGTTCATCAAAATGAATTATTATAATAAATTCCTCCGTGGAGACATTTACCAGCAGTTGCCTCCAGAAAGTACACAGGGACCTGTGATGGTGGATTCCAGTGGGGACGAATTAATACTCTGTGAGGAGGGGGATGTACACAGTGAAAGGGGTGAGGAATCGGACGATGAGGATGAGGAGGACATCTTGCCTCTTTAGAGCCAGTTTGTGCAAGGAGAGATTGATTGCTTCTTTTTTGGTGGGGGCCCAAACCAACCAGTCATTTCAGTCACAGTCGTGTGGCAGACCCTGTCGCTGAAATGATTGGTTTGTTAAAGTGTGCATGTCCTGTTTATACAACATAAGGGTGGGTGGGAGGGCCCAAGGACAATTCCATCTTGCACCTCTTTTTTATTTATCTTTGCATCATGTGCTGTTTGGGGACTATTTTTTAAAGTGCCATCCTGTCTGACACTGCAGTGCCACTCCTAGATGGGCCAGGTGTTTGTGCCGCCTACTTGGGTTGCTTAGCTTAGTCATCCAGCGACCTCAGTGCAAATTTTAGGACTAAAATAATATTGTGAGGTGTGAGGTGTTCAGAATAGACTGGAAATGAGTGGAAATTATGGTTATTGAGGTTAATAATACTATAGGATCAAAATTACCCCCAAATTCTATGATTTAAGCTGTTTTTGAGGGTTTTTGAAAAAAAAACCCACCCGAATCCAAAACGCATCCGAATCCGACAAAAATTCATAAGGGAGGCTTTGCCAAAACGCTTCCGAATCCAAAACACAACCGCGGAACTGAATCCAAAACCAAAACACATAACCCGAAAAGTGTCCGGTGCACATCTCTACACAAAAAAAAAAAAAATGGCCTGGTGCACACCCTTATTATTTGTACATTTCACCAAATGGAATAAAACATTCAAAACACACAACAACAATGGAAGCGTTACGGGTAATGAAGGTGGAAGCAAGAAGGATTTTCTGCTGTGTATGAGGCGGACAGATTGGGACATTGAGTCTTCATCATTTGCACTGCGCACTGGTAAAGGATTGTGGCGGAAGGAGGAGGGTAGGGATCAGTACACACATCACTTGATAATGATTAACGTCACTGTGTAGCTCCACCCTGACTCTTTATCCGATCACCCCTGGCGCACAGCCGCCAAAAGCTGACAAAAGGAACATTGTGGCCTGTTTCCTGAGGCAAACATAGAGTGGAAATGTGTCATTTCTTCCTCTATACATCATTTGCCGGAGTATGTAGAACCCTTAATGTTTTTAGTATAAATTCTGTCATTCTAAAATGTAAAAAAGTAAAAGTCTAAGAGGGATACTGAACTTTGATTGTGATTGATGATTTGCTTTATAAATACCCCATGATGTTTCAATTTAAAAAATTTGTTTGCTTTATATTTACTGATATTTAAATAAATGGTGCGGCTGTCATTTTCCCATCAATTGTCCTACTGAGCATGTGCAAAACACCAGGAAAATGGATGACGCGCCATTTGTGCAGTACTACTGCAGCCAGAGTGGGACTCTGGAGAGGTAGGTATTCAAGAAATGGGTGCAGGTTGTGAGGTGTGGGCCCCCTTGCATCCAGGGGCCTATGTGCACCACACACACTGCCCCCATTATAGAAATGCCACTACATCCTAGTAGTGATGAGCGGGTTCGGTTTCTCGGAAACCGAACCCCCCCCCGAACTTCACCCTTTTTACACGGGTCCGAGCCATACTCGGATTCTTCTGTATGGCTCGGGTAACCCGAGCGCGCCCGAACGTCATCATCCCGCTGTCGGATTCTCGCGAGATTCAGATTCTATATAAGCAGCCGCGCGTCGCCGCCATTTTCACTCGTGCATTGGAAATGTTAGGGAGAGGACGTGGCTGGCGTCCTCTCCGTTATTGTTGAACTTGATTGTGCACTATTGCTTAATTGTGGGGAGGGCTGGGGAGCAGCCACAGCGACCTTGGTGCGCCTCTTTTTTTCTTTGCATCATGTGCTGTTTGGGGACAATTTTTTTGAAGTGCCATCCTGTCTGACACTGCAGTGCCACTCCTAGATGGGCCAGGTGTTTGTGTCGGCCACTTGTGTCGCTTAGCTTAGTCACACAGCGACCTTGGTGCGCCTCTTTTTTTCTTTGCATCATGTGCTGTTTGGGGACAATTTTTTTGAAGTGCCATCCTGTCTGACACTGCAATGCCACTCCTAGATGGGCCAGGTGTTTGTGTCGGCCACTTGTGTCGCTTAGCTTAGCCATCCAGCGACCTCGGTGCAAATTTTAGCACTAAAAATAATATTGTGAGGTGTGAGGTGTTCAGAATAGACTGGAAATGAGTGGAAATTATGGTTATTGAGGTTAAGAATACTATGGGATGAAAATTACCCCCAAATTCTATGATTTAAACAGTTTTTTAGGGTTTTTTGAAAAAAACACCCGAATCCAAAACACACCGGAATCCGACAAAAAAATTTCGGTGAGGTTTTGCCAAAACGCGTCCGAATCCAAAACACGGCCGCGGAACCGAATCCAAAACCAAAACACAAAACCCGAAAAATGTCCGGTGCACATCACTACATCCTAGTTACCCCATCCGTCCATAGGCACCAGTATGGTACCTTGTGTGGCGTGGAGTAAGTAGCATCACCTGTAATTGGGAATGTGGCTCTAGGCTGTGACATCAAACCCCAGTGCCACACGCTCAGCCCATTACCAACATGGAAGACCAGCAGTTGTGTCATTTTGTATGTTTCACCATATCTGAGCCAAATCGGTGGAAACGTGACCGTCATGGGCTCACTTTGTTCACCACTCTTCAGGCAGGTTACTATTCCCAATCGTAGTCCACGTGGACAGTAAATGATGAAACTGTTGGTGGAAAAAAAGGTTTGTTGACCATATGTGTGTCGATTATTGTCATGTTGACTCTGTCGACCTTTTGCATGTTGACGATTTGGGGGTGACCTATTGAATGTCTCTTGTTTCACTGTAGGTCTATCAACTGGATACCCCAGAAACTAGTGCGCTTGCATAGGACTCCATGAAAATGGGGTGGCAGCCATTTTCCCTGTGATTTTCCTATTGTGCATGTGTGAAACGATGGGAAAATGGGCACCACATCATTTTCCCAGTGACTTGTGCAGCGCTGCTGCCACTGACGCGGGACTCTGGTTGGGCAAGTATTCAGGATCAGTATGGAAAGCTGGCGGCTGGGACCCCAATTGTGAAGAAGCCGACAGGGGTGAGTAAGGGGTGCTATACCCTCTACCCTACCCCCCTAACCCTCCCTACCCACTGCCTAGCCCTAACCCCCCCTTAGTGCCTAACCTTCTCCCCTTGGTGCCTAAACCTAACCCCCACCCCCCTGCCTAAACCTAACCCTCCCGGCGCGCAGCCTAACCCTAACCCTTGGAGGGGGTTGCCCAACCCCCCCTCCCCAGATGCTAACCCCAACCACCCCAGGGCGTAGCCTAACCCTAACCCTCCCTCTGCAGTGGAAACCTAAGCAACAAACCCCTCCGCGGCTTACCCCGTCAGCTGCGCGGTGTCAGGACGTTCGGCATCCCGGGTGTCGGGATTCCGATGGCGGGATGTCTACGTATTCGGGATGTCAGTGTCGGCATTCGGAATAATGTCGGGATTCCGAAGTCGGTAATGTGACTACCGGCATCCCGACTGAGATGCGGCACACAGACAGTTAACAGCTGGCATTTTTTTTCCTGTTTTTTTTTGTATTTTTAAAGCATAAATATGTAATATTTGCAATGGATGAGCTGGCAAATACTGCTTCCAGCCGCAGCCCTGGTGCTTCCCTCCCGTCCAGGTCACTTGTAACTAGTTAGAGGAGCAGATTTCACCCATCCTTGAAATTTGATAATGTTTATGAAAACGCTGAGGCAGACGGTTCTCCTTGGGCTTCTATCACTGCCTTATCCATCAGATTTCTTAAAGTAATGTTTAAAAATGTTAATTTTAGATGTTAATTATAGAGCTGGAACAAAGAAGGGCTTATAAAATGGTTGGCTCAGGTTAGATCTCGCCATAATCACACGTTTTGTTTGCTCCCTGTTATTTAAATGGCTGCTAAAAGTTCAGAATATTTCGGTAGTGCCATGTGGCCTGTCGCTTGTAGTGATGTGAAGCGATTATCCTGGAATAGCAGCTCAGTGTCACCCAGAGGCGTGCGATTTGCTCGCTCTAAGCCTCTACATTGCGCAGTCAGTGCACAGATTAGCGCCATTGATAGACCTCAGTGATAAATTGAAATGCCGGCGTTCTGAGGGGGCTGTGTCATAGTAAATGCCCTTTTGACACTCATTATACATTAAAAGGGCCTGTTATACACATCGCCCAGCTTGAATGTTTAGCAGACTCCACCTCTCTCCCACAGCCTCAGGTAAAATCATCTGCTGAGCGTGTGCTTATCTTTTCTGAAGATGTGGACACGGATGTTGATGGGGTGCTAAATATCTGGGCCCAGGATTGTTCAAGAGACCCAGTGGGGGCCCAGGCCACATGTTGAGACAAATGTATTGGCAATGATGGGACATGAGATACTGGTGTTCGGGAGACCAGTGGTCAGAAGACCGAAACCAGCATCCCGATGCTCCCCTTCGCCCCCTAACCCTACCTTCCCACAGCCTAACCCTAACTCCCCGCCCCTCCCCCTCCCCCGCAGCCTAACCCTAACCCTCCCCGGGATGCCTAACCCTAACCCCCCCTTCCTGCAGCCTAAAGCTAGGATTCCCCATCATACTTAAGCTTGGGATGTCGGCGCTTAGGATCGCGGCATCATCATCTTGTCCCTTGTCAAAATTCCAGCGTCAGCTTTTTGGCCGCCTGTCAGGATTCCGGTATTGGGATTTCGTGCGCCGGCATCCTGACCCCATCCCATTGGCAGAACCCTTGGTGTTGATACAGTAGGTGTCAGTCTTGTGATAGAGGACGGGTGACATGAGGAATAGCTTAACCAGAGATTGGTGCATTAACCAGGTAGAACGCAGGGTTGATGCAGCAGGTAGCAGGTACACAATACCTACAGCAGGTGTAACAGGTAAAGCCAGGAACATGTTAATGCAGGTGGTGTGCGATGTCTAGAACACACACCTGCATATACACTCAGTGGTAGCAGTGGAATGTATGCAGTGCCTAGTAGTGGGGTCACATCGGAAATGGTAGGTTTTGTGGTGTGTCTATCACAGTCTCCCACAAGAAGGCACTCAGGGATACGTCCTAGTCCTATGGAAGACGCACAGTAAAGCCATGCATGGAATGCAGTGCATTGGGCCGGATGTCGCTATGACGTCAGCCCACCTGCATAACTATGGGGAACCTGCATCAGCAGTGAGGAGACCACGCAGAGCGCTCTCTTCAACAAAGTGCTCCACTTCACAGAGGGCCCTGCCACTTAACGACAGTGCATAGTATTATTCATTTATTTTCCTGCATGAAGTGTGGCAACCCCTCCCAGATTTGGCCACGCTCCTTAAGAATCTCCCGTGCCCGCTGTACATCTTGCTGGCCCTGTAGGGAAGGAGATAACATGAAGGCATGTGTCACAGAGTTTCAGCGCAGTGCAAAAGTCCTAGTTGCCGACTTTCGGATGAGGGAAGATGGGGGGGCCTTCAGGTGACCTACCAATTTCGGGAGACTTGCCTTCTTTTTCCGGGTGGCCGGGAGTGCCACCCGAATTTCGGGAGCCTCCCAGCCATTTTGGGAGAGTAGGCAAGTATGGCAAAAGTCCTAAGCAGCCAGGTAACATCAAGCAGTACTTTCAATAGCATTCCATTAGCATTGCAAGGGTGCACAATTTGCCTATCCTGCTGCAAGGACGCAACATCTACCCGTCCTCCTGCAAGGGCACACAATCTCCCTGTCCTTCTACAAGGGTGCATGATCTGGCCATCCTCCTGCAAATGTGCACAACCTACCTATATTCCTGCAAGGGCGCACAATCTTCCCGTCCTCCTGCAAGGGCGCACGATCTGCATGTCTTTCTGCAAGGGCATACACTATGCTTGTGTGGCACCCCAGAAGAATGGTGTGTGTGCCCCTTTAAGAAAGTCTTACTTGCAGCTCCATAGCAGCAGGAGACACGCTGGCACAGGAGGAGTTAAGTGTAGCCCATGGTCTGTTCATGTAGTCTTAGGGAACAGAGCTGATTGGACAGGGAAAGCTGGGAGAAGCAATGGTTGTTGGTAAGAAGCTGGAGTGTTGTTGTTGGAGTGAGGAGGTGCTGGAAGGCAGGGGAACGCAGAGCAGAGCAGTAGCTGAGTCCAGGAGACGGCCACGGGACACTCGACAGTGAGAGCAGGACGCTGGGCGGTGAGAGCAGCGCTGCTGATGGAGAGCAGCAAAGTGTTGTCGGGAAGCCAAGCCAGAGAGCGGGTGTTGAGATGCAGCATCCGGGGACCGAAAAGCCGCAAGGCCTGGTAAGAGGCCTGGACACCGCTGCCATCTTGAGACAGCGAGAAGCCATTTGCAGCAGGTGCAGCCAACATATACCTCCGTTCCCTGAGTACTGTAAGAAACTGCTAGACCAGCCACAGGCCAGTATACCCTTCAGCCTCCGCCACCCTTGTTACAGACTGAGCAGTATTTAAAGGGCACAGTCAGCAGCGTCATATTTGCAAGTTAAAGACTGAGTTTAATGTGAATCCAAGATAGATATTTGTGCCTAAAAACTGAGTTTAATGTGAACCCAAAAGGAGATATTTGTGCTTCAAATACTGAGTTTTATGCAAGGGCAGGCAGACAGTTATTTTTGGAAGAAATTAGTTTGTTCTATTCAAGATTCCCTCATTGTGAGTGAGTTGCCGTTGTAAGGGAGCCCTACCATTCCTTCGCTAGTTACAGATTCTTTGAATAAAAGACTAAACATCATTGATGTTTTCCTAACCCAGGAATTCCCCAAAATTTGTGTCCCATTCCCCCATTGACACGCTGCAGCGCAGTAGACTTCAACCAGAGCTCCAACGATATTTCCATGTGAAGATATTTGTTACCTTGGTTATGGAGAGCTAAAAAGTTATTATTTAGGATTACTGAGTATGCTACTATCATTCTTCTTTTTATCACATTATAGAATGGAATGCACAGTGTCTGATATTATTTAAGAATTCCAATGATTTTATGTAATTTGTGATTCCAATTGTTCTTCATCCAGATTCCAATTACTCTTTTTCTGTGATTCAAATTACTTGTCTTTTGCATATTGGATTATCTTTAGTGGTGTGAACTGTTGTGATTTACAACCAAAGTAACATACTTTAATCAATCAATCAATCAATCAATCATTCCAAATCCAGAGTTCATTGCAGATCAATAAAAAGGCTTCCTGTTGGAATTGACGATTCACTCCTGACTCATTTCAATCTGTCATACCTTTCTGAGCACAGTACTACGAGACAAGGTATGGGGAACTACATTTCTGGGGAAAGGTCTGTCACCGGGTGTGTTCACCTGTCCTCCTGCAAAGGTGCATGATCTGACTGTCCTCCTGCAAGGGCACATGATCTGTCTGTCCTCCTGCCAGGGCGCATGATCTGTCTGTCCTCCTGCAAGGGCACATGATCTGACTGTCCTCCTGCAAGGGCGCATGATCTGACTGTCCTCCTGCAAGGGCACATGATCTGTCTGTCCTCCTGCCAGGGCGCATGATCTGTCTGTCCTCCTGCAAGGGCGCATGATCTGACTGTCCTCCTGCAAGGGCGCATGATCTGACTGTCCTCCTGCAAGGGCGCATGATCTGTCTGTCCTCCTGCAAGAGCACATGATCTGACTGTCCTCCTGCAAGGACGCATGATCTGTCTGTCCTTCTGCAAGGGCGCATGATCTGTCTGTCCTCCTGCAAGGGCGCATGATCTGGCTATCCTCCTGCAAGGGCGCATGATCTGTCTGTCATCCTTGTCTTTGGCAAAGAACATAAAATATAAAAAAGTAGTGTATTAATGATTGGAAATATGACAGCAGAAAAAAAAAACCTGAACGTGATTGTTCCTAATTAATGTCAAACAACCAGTTCTTGCTTCCCATGCATATAAGAGAGGCACGCCCTAGTCCTATGGAAAATGCACAGTAAAGCCTCGCATGGGATGTAGCGCATTGGGTCGGAGGTCGCTGTGCTGTCATCCCACCTGTATTGTTTTCTGAACCGCCCTCCCCTTTCAGGGCATAGCAGCTTACATAGAAACATAGAATGTGACGGCAGATAAGAACCACTTGGCCCATCTAGTCTGCCCCATGTTTTTATCTCAAACCTTATTTGATCCTTATAACTTTGTAAGCATATCCTTATGTCTAGAGATGAGCGCCTGAAATTTTTCGGGTTTTGTGTTTTGGTTTTGGGTTCGGTTCCGCGGCCGTGTTTTGGGTTCGAACGCGTTTTGGCAAAACCTCACCGAATTTTTTTTGTCGGATTCGGGTGTGTTTTGGATTCGGGTGTTTTTTTCAAAAAACACTAAAAAACAGCTTAAATCATAGAATTTGGGGGTCATTTTGATCCCAAAGTATTATTAACCTCAAAAACCATAATTTACACTCATTTTCAGTCTATTCTGAATACCTCACACCTCACAATATTATTTTTAGTCCTAAAATTTGCACCGAGGTCGCTGTGTGAGTAAGATAAGCGACCCTAGTGGCCGACACAAACACCGGGCCCATCTAGGAGTGGCACTGCAGTGTCACGCAGGATGTCCCTTCCAAAAAACCCTCCCCAAACAGCACATGACGCAAAGAAAAAAAGAGGCGCAATGAGGTAGCTGTGTGAGTAAGATTAGCGACCCTAGTGGCCGACACAAACACCGGGCCCATCTAGGAGTGGCACTGCAGTGTCACGCAGGATGTCCCTTCCAAAAAACCCTCCCCAAACAGCACATGACGCAAAGAAAAAAAGAGGCGCAATGAGGTAGCTGACTGTGTGAGTAAGATTAGCGACCCTAGTGGCCGACACAAACACCGGGCCCATCTAGGAGTGGCACTGCAGTGTCACGCAGGATGTCCCTTCCAAAAAACCCTCCCCAATCAGCACATGATGCAAAGAAAAAGAAAAGAAAAAAGAGGTGCAAGATGGAATTGTCCTTGGGCCCTCCCACCCACCCTTATGTTGTATAAACAAAACAGGACATGCACACTTTAACCAACCCATCATTTCAGTGACAGGGTCTGCCACACGACTGTGACTGATATGACGGGTTGGTTTGGACCCCCCCCAAAAAAAGAAGCAATTAATCTCTCCTTGCTCAAACTGGCTCTACAGAGGCAAGATGTCCACCTCATCTTCACCCTCCGATATATCACCGTGTACATCCCCCTCCTCACAGATTATCAATTCGTCCCCACTGGAATCCACCATCTCAGCTCCCTGTGTACTTTGTGGAGGCAATTGCTGCTGGTCAATGTCTCCGCGGAGGAATTGATTATAATTCATTTTAATGAACATCATCTTCTCCACATTTTCTGGATGTAACCTCGTACGCCGATTGCTGACAAGGTGAGCGGCGGCACTAAACACTCTTTCGGAGTACACACTTGTGGGAGGGCAACTTAGGTAGAATAAAGCCAGTTTGTGCAAGGGCCTCCAAATTGCCTCTTTTTCCTGCCAGTATAAGTACGGACTGTGTGACGTGCCTACTTGGATGCGGTCACTCATATAATCCTCCACCATTCTATCAATGTTGAGAGAATCATATGCAGTGACAGTAGACGACATGTCCGTAATCGTTGTCAGGTCCTTCAGTCCGGACCAGATGTCAGCATCAGCAGTCGCTCCAGACTGCCCTGCATCACCGCCAGCGGGTGGGCTCGGAATTCTGAGCCTTTTCCTCGCACCCCCAGTTGCGGGAGAATGTGAAGGAGGAGATGTTGACAGGTCGCGTTCCGCTTGACTTGACAATTTTGTCACCAGCAGGTCTTTCAACCCCAGCAGACCTGTGTCTGCCGGAAAGAGAGATCCAAGGTAGGCTTTAAATCTAGGATCGAGCACGGTGGCCAAAATGTAGTGCTCTGATTTCAACAGATTGACCACCCGTGAATCCTTGTTAAGCGAATTAAGGGCTGCATCCACAAGTCCCACATGCCTAGCGGAATCGCTCCCTTTTAGCTCCTTCTTCAATGCCTCCAGCTTCTTCTGCAAAAGCCTGATGAGGGGAATGACCTGACTCAGGCTGGCAGTGTCTGAACTGACTTCACGTGTGGCAAGTTCAAAGGGCATCAGAACCTTGCACAACGTTGAAATCATTCTCCACTGCACTTGAGACAGGTGCATTCCACCTACTATATCGTGCTCAATTGTATAGGCTTGAATGGCCTTTTGCTGCTCCTCCAACCTCTGAAGCATATAGAGGGTTGAATTCCACCTCGTTACCACTTCTTGCTTCAGATGATGGCAGGGCAGGTTCAGTAGTTTTTGGTGGTGCTCCAGTCTTCTGTACGTGGTGCCTGTACGCCGAAAGTGTCCCGCAATTTTTCTGGCCACCGACAGCATCTCTTGCACGCCCCTGTCGTTTTTTAAAAAATTCTGCACCACCAAATTCAAGGTATGTGCAAAACATGGGACGTGCTGGAATTTGCCCATATTTAATGCACACACAATATTGCTGGCGTTGTCCGATGCCACAAATCCACAGGAGAGTCCAATTGGGGTAAGCCATTCCGCGATGATCTTCCTCAGTTGCCGTAAGAGGTTTTCAGCTGTGTGCGTATTCTGGAAAGCGGTGATACAAAGCGTAGCCTGCCTAGGAAAGAGTTGGCGTTTGCGAGATGCTGCTACTGGTGCCGCCGCTGCTGTTCTTGCGGCGGGAGTCCATACATCTACCCAGTGGGCTGTCACAGTCATATAGTCCTGACCCTGCCCTGCTCCACTTGTCCACATGTCCGTGGTTAAGTGGACATTGGGTACAACTGCATTTTTTAGGACACTGGTGAGTCTTTTTCTGACGTCCGTGTACATTCTCGGTATCGCCTGCCTAGAGAAGTGGAACCTAGATGGTATTTGGTAACGGGGGCACACTGCCTCAATAAATTGTCTAGTTCCCTGTGAACTAACGGCGGATACCGGACGCACGTCTAACACCAACATAGTTGTCAAGGACTCAGTTATCCGCTTTGCAGTAGGATGACTGCTGTGATATTTCATCTTCCTCGCAAAGGACTGTTGAACAGTCAATTGCTTACTGGAAGTAGTACAAGTGGGCTTACGACTTCCCCTCTGGGATGACCATCGACTCCCAGCGGCAACAACAGCAGCGCCAGCAGCAGTAGGCGTTACACGCAAGGATGCATCGGAGGAATCCCAGGCAGGAGAGGACTCGTCAGAATTGCCAGTGACATGGCCTGCAGGACTATTGGCATTCCTGGGGAAGGAGGAAATTGACACTGAGGGAGTTGGTGGGGTGGTTTGCGTGAGCTTGGTTACAAGAGGAAGGGATTTACTGGTCAGTGGACTGCTTCCGCTGTCACCCAAAGTTTTTGAACTTGTCACTGACTTATTATGAATGCGCTGCAGGTGACGTATAAGGGAGGATGTTCCGAGGTGGTTAACGTCCTTACCCCTACTTATTACAGCTTGACAAAGGGAACACACGGCTTGACACCTGTTGTCCGCATTTCTGGTGAAATACCTCCACACCGAAGAGCTGATTTTTTTGGTATTTTCACCTGGCATGTCAACGGCCATATTCCTCCCACGGACAACAGGTGTCTCCCCGGGTGCCTGACTTAAACAAACCACCTCACCATCAGAATCCTCCTGGTCAATTTCCTCCCCAGCGCCAGCAACACCCATATCCTCCTCATCCTGGTGTACTTCAACACTGACATCTTCAATCTGACTATCAGGAACTGGACTGCGGGTGCTCCTTCCAGCACTTGCAGGGGGCGTGCAAATGGTGGAAGGCGCATGCTCTTCACGTCCAGTGTTGGGAAGGTCAGGCATCGCAACCGACACAATTGGACTCTCCTTGTGGATTTGGGATTTCGAAGAATGCACAGTTCTTTGCTGTGCTGCTTTTGCCAGCTTGAGTCTTTTCATTTTTCTAGCGAGAGGCTGAGTGCTTCCATCCTCATGTGAAGCTGAACCACTAGCCATGAACATAGGCCAGGGCCTCAGCCGTTCCTTGCCACTCCGTGTGGTAAATGGCATATTGGCAAGTTTACGCTTCTCCTCCGACAATTTTATTTTAGGTTTTGGAGTCCTTTTTTTACTGATATTTGGTGTTTTGGATTTGACATGCTCTGTACTATGACATTGGGCATCGGCCTTGGCAGACGACGTTGCTGGCATTTCATCGTCTCGGCCATGACTAGTGGCAGCAGCTTCAGCACGAGGTGGAAGTGGATCTTGATCTTTCCCTAATTTTGGAACCTCAACATTTTTGTTCTCCATATTTTAATAGGCACAACTAAAAGGCACCTCAGGTAAACAATGGAGATGGATGGATTGGATACTAGTATACAATTATGGACGGGCTGCCGAGTGCCGACACAGAGGTAGCCACAGCCGTGAACTACCGCACTGTACTGTGTCTGCTGCTAATATATAGACTGGTTGATAAAGAGATAGTATACTCGTAACTAGTATGTATGTATAAAGAAAGAAAAAAAAACCACGGTTAGGTGGTATATACAATTATGGACGGGCTGCCGAGTGCCGACACAGAGGTTGCCACAGCCGTGAACTACCGCACTGTACTGTGTCTGCTGCTAATATATAGACTGGTTGATAAAGAGATAGTATACTCGTAACTAGTATGTATGTATAAAGAAAGAAAAAAAAACCACGGTTAGGTGGTATATACAATTATGGACGGGCTGCCGAGTGCCGACACAGAGGTAGCCACAGCCGTGAACTACCGCACTGTACTGTGTCTGCTGCTAATATAGACTGGTTGATAAAGAGATAGTATACTCGTAACTAGTATGTATGTATAAAGAAAGAAAAACAAACCACGGTTAGGTGGTATATACAATTATGGACGGGCTGCCGAGTGCCGACACAGAGGTAGCCACAGCCGTGAACTACCGCACTGTACTGTGTCTGCTGCTAATATATAGACTGGTTGATAAAGAGATAGTATACTCGTAACTAGTATGTATGTATAAAGAAAGAAAAAAAAACCACGGTTAGGTGGTATATACAATTATGGACGGGCTGCCGAGTGCCGACACAGAGGTAGCCACAGCCGTGAACTACCGCACTGTACTGTGTCTGCTGCTAATATATAGACTGGTTGATAAAGAGATAGTATACTCGTAACTAGTATGTATGTATAAAGAAAGAAAAAAAAACCACGGTTAGGTGGTATATACAATTATGGACGGGCTGCCGAGTGCCGACACAGAGGTAGCCACAGCCGTGAACTACCGCACTGTACTGTGTCTGCTGCTAATATATAGACTGGTTGATAAAGAGATAGTATACTCGTAACTAGTATGTATGTATAAAGAAAGAAAAAAAAACCACGGTTAGGTGGTATATACAATTATGGACGGGCTGCCGAGTGCCGACACAGAGGTAGCCACAGCCGTGAACTACCGCACTGTACTGTGTCTGCTGCTAATATATAGACTGGTTGATAAAGAGATAGTATACTTGTAACTAGTATGTATGTATAAAGAAAGAAAAAAAAACCACGGTTAGGTGGTATATACAATTATGGACGGGCTGCCGAGTGCCGACACAGAGGTAGCCACAGCCGTGAACTACCGCACTGTACTGTGTCTGCTGCTAATATATAGACTGGTTGATAAAGAGATAGTATACTCGTAACTAGTATGTATGTATAAAGAAAGAAAAAAAAACCACGGTTAGGTGGTATATACAATTATGGACGGGCTGCCGAGTGCCGACACAGAGGTAGCCACAGCCGTGAACTACCGCACTGTACTGTGTCTGCTGCTAATATAGACTGGTTGATAAAGAGATAGTATACTCGTAACTAGTATGTATGTATAAAGAAAGAAAAAAAAACCACGGTTAGGTGGTATATACAATTATGGACGGGCTGCCGAGTGCCGACACAGAGGTAGCCACAGCCGTGAACTACCGCACTGTACTGTGTCTGCTGCTAATATAGACTGGTTGATAAAGAGATAGTATACTACTAATATTATATATACTGGTGGTCAGGTCACTGGTCACTAGTCACACTTGCAGTGGCACTCCTGCAGCAAAAGTGTGCACTGTTTAATTTTAATATAATATTATGTACTCCTGGCTCCTGCTATAACCTATAACTGGCACTGCAGTAGTGCTCCCCAGTCTCCCCCACAATTATAAGCTGTGTGAGCTGAGCAGTCAGACAGATATATAATATATATAGATGATGCAGCACACTGGCCTGAGCCTGAGCAGTGCACACAGATATGGTATGTGACTGACTGAGTCACTGTGTGTATCGCTTTTTTCAGGCAGAGAACGGATATATTAAATAAACTGCACTGTGTGTCTGGTGGTCACTCACTATATAATATATTATGTACTCCTGGCTCCTGCTATAACCTATAACTGGGACTGCAGTAGTGCTCCCCAGTCTCCCCCACAATTATAAGCTGTGTGAGCTGAGCAGTCAGACAGATATATATAATATTATATATAGATAATAGATGATGCAGCACACTGGCCTGAGCCTGAGCAGTGCACACAGATATGGTATGTGACTGAGTCACTGTGTGCTGTGTATCGCTTTTTTCAGGCAGAGAACGGATTATAAATAAAACTGGTGGTCACTATCAGCAAAACTCTGCACTGTACTGAGTACTCCTAATGCTCCCCAAAATTAGTAAATCAAGTGTCTCTCTATCTATTCTAAACGGAGAGGACGCCAGCCACGTCCTCTCCCTATCAATCTCAATGCACGTGTGAAAATGGCGGCGACGCGCGGCTCCTTATATAGAATCCGAGTCTCGCGATAGAATCCGAGCCTCGCGAGAATCCGACAGCGTCATGATGACGTTCGGGCGCGCTCGGGTTAACCGAGCAAGGCGGGAAGATCCGAGTCGCTCGGACCCGTGAAAAAAAAAATGAAGTTCTGGCGGGTTCGGATTCAGAGAAACCGAACCCGCTCATCTCTACTTATGTCTATCCCATGCATGCTTAAATTGCTCCACTGTCTTACTCCCTACCACCTCTGATGGAAAGCTATTCCACTTGTCCACTACTGTTTCTGTGAAGTAATTTGCACTGGGCCAGCCATGCTCTGAGTATCCTAAGGCTGGCGTTCCAGGCATCCTGCAAGCCAAATATACTGTCGGTGACATGGGGTAGCAATCATTCCACCCCCTAGGCCCGGGGACCTTCCCTAGCTACGCCCTGCCACATGGCACCCAGAGGCAAGCTCTAAGGGAATTCACTGACGAGAACCCAGGAACCAGGAACACATATACTGTATAGTTGCTATGTTTGAGCAGACCACAGTAGATGAGTATAATCAATGACATACTGTTGACAGATATTTAAATTTTATACGTTCAGCTCCTTTAATTAATCAGCTAGCTGCGTCTATAAAACATATTACTGTACATCTTCTTTCCCAATCGTCCTACATGATAACAGCTCAATCTACCACCCTGACTAGTTGCCCGTAGGAGATACCATGTAACTAATCTAATAGTTGCTATTGCCTCTTCTCTTTCCCTATTATATTCATTTTGTTTTGTCTTGAAAATTCCAGCCATCAGTGTCTTATGTCGTTATCCCTACGTTCCCCTCTCATTTCCTGTCTTCTGATGTGACTTTATGCTAATTGCGTAAAGCGCACTATATAAATAAAAGTAATAACAGTAAATCTAATTCCATCCAAGCAGCTCATGGAAAACACTAAAACATTTGTTTTATAATATGAGATTATTTTAATAGCTTTGTGAATTTAGGCAAGAAATATATAACCATAAATCTAAGTGAATGAAGAGAGGATACAGCTTCCACCAACGGCCCTCTTAGGGGAGCGATGTTTATTCCCAAATTTGTTCATGTCTGACACAACATTTCCTACACTTCAATTCCCACAGACCTCGCAGTAAACGCAATATTATGTAAAGGCTGAAAGTGACCTTTGTAGGAGAGTAATGTATAAACGTGCAGAAATATACATAGCGGTATACTTCATTCAGCTGTTAGCAGAAATACACTAATTATGGACAAAGTTGATTTTTTTGTATCAATGAAAAAGAAAACATACAAAAATATATTTAAAAAAAAAATCAACAAAATGTTAAATATTTATCATTTTCTCGTATGGTAACAACAAATGGACATTTTAGTAATTACGCTTTACTTTCTATGCCCAAAGTAAAAATGAAAAGTATTGCTTCTCTTCGAAGTGCTGCTCCCAAATATAATATTTTTTTAGCAATGATTCCCAGTCTCCCGATCTAGTAAATCTGCAGTTTGTGCAAGCAAGAGATTGGCGGCGCTTCAGGTCCTGACACCTTGGAGGGGATACGGTCATTAGGTCGACATGCATTAGCTCGACATGGTCATTAAGTCGACATGTACTAGGTCGACAGGTCAAAAAATCGACATGAGTTTTAAAAAATTGGATTTTTTTCATACTTAACGATCCACGTGGACTACGATTGGAACGGTAACCTGTGCCGAGCGAAGCGAAGCGAGCCATGCGAGGGGACATGGTGCACTAATTGGGGTTTCCCATCACTCTACAAAGAAAACGACACCAAAAAAAGTCAAAACCCCCATGTTGACCTTTTGACCTGTCGACCTAGTACTTGTCGACCTCATGACCATGTCGACCTATTGTCCCTGTCGACCTAATGCATGTCAACCTTCCATGGTCGACCTAATGACTGTCTACCTAAGTTGTGTCTACCCAATGACCCATACCCCCTTGGAGAACTGAATGAACGCAGCACACAATGCGAATGTTTCTCTACAACTGATGGTAAAGCGGTGCGGCTGACCCGCTCAATGGTATTAATAAATATGGACTGAGCGATGACAGGAGTCAGTATCTGTGACGGGATGTAGTTACGTGACCGGCAGTCAGGAGATCGCCGGTCACAATACCCCTCCCCCTGCATCCCGAACCCTGATAATCCCGACAGTCGGCATGCCGACTAAAAGGGATTATGCCCATACCCAACCCTCTGTGACGTCTCAAGAACTGTAGACAAACCCAAGATGCCACATCAGCTAATGGAAAGCAAGACCAAGGGCCAGATGCATCATCGCTTGGAAAGTGCTAAAATGGAGAGTGCAAAAGTACCATCCAATCAGCTCCTAACTGACATTTTGCAAATGCAGCCTGTGACATGGCAGTTAGGAGCTGATTGGCTGGTACTTTTGCACTCTCCATTTTAGCACTTTCCAAGTGATGATGCATCTAGCCTAAAAAGCTGAAATATTATTCAGTGAAGACGCCATGACATCACTGCCCTGCCTATGCGTATGAATGCAGATTTTTCAATAGCACAGTGTAATAGTCCTTCTGCAAAATGAAACGTTGGGTTGACTTGTAAGCCTGACATCACTTTAAGCCTGAGATTGAGTTGAGAGTTGACCCCCCCCCCCCTTTAAGATTGGGGAGCATATTGTGTGTGTGTGTGTGTGTGTGTGTGTGTGTGTGTGTGTGTGTGTGTGTGTGTGTGTGTGTGTGTGTGTGTGTGTGTGTGTGTGTGTGTGTGTGTGTGAGGGGGGGGGGGGTTGTAAGTGTTGTTAGTAATTGACAAAATGCATCAATAATCATTTCTTCCGGAAATTCCCTCCATCCTACCCTATTATGTTTTTTGTGGAGTTGTTGTACTGTCATTTGTTGGTGGCGGACATATTTTATTTGTGAATAGGGTATTTTTATATTTGCTGGGTGCGCTCTCCCCACAAGTTATAATGTATAAGGCCTTTGTTGTCTCGGCAGGGAAATTGTACTTGGCCCGTCCAGGTGTGCACTGTGGATTGGAGGAGATTTGAACAGCAATGATTGAGTTGTTGTGTGCAAGTCATTGTCTTGTTTCATTTTTTTCTTTGTGTCGACAAACAGTTGCAATTGAAACATTGTGGGGCAGATGTATTAACCTGGAGACGGCATAAGGAAGTGATAAACCAGTGATAAATGCAAGGTAATACACGCACCAGCCAATCAGCTCCTAACTGTTAATTTACATATTGGAGCTTATTGGCTGGTGTGTTTATCACCTTGCACATATCACTGGTTTATCACTTCCTTATGCCTTCTCCAGGTTAATACATCTGCCCCATTGTGCGCATATACCTGCTCTAGCACATGCATAGTGGGCGGTACCTTTCATTGGCGCATGTGTGGTATGCTGAAATCCACAAGACCCTTCTACAGTTCTGTTGCCTCCAACTCAGATTCAGGACTTCCAGGAACTAAAGCAAAACATGGTGGGGCAGATAGTTATTTGAATGAGAGGGCCCAGTAATGAAATCTGCATGAGGCTTATGTTTCTGAGGTCCAATAAAGAAAATAAAATAAACAAAGCACGGGACCTGCTAGCCATTGATGAGCTACTGTTACTTGAAAGGGTCAATATATAAAATAAACTAATGAGTGGGTGTAAAATAATTGTCTTCAAATATTGGAGTCACCCTTAGGATACGTTTAGAAAAAGCAGCTAATCACGGCCCCCAGTATGCGATCAAAAGGATTGCAAATTCTGCTACTTACTGAATCAGGTCCTTAGTAACTAACTACACACTGCAGGAAGAGTCAGGGCAGCCATCTTGACAGGCATTGGCGGATTTAGGGGGGCGATAAGGGCGATCGCCCCATAACACATAGCCCCAGCCCCACTCACTTGCTATTCCTGCGGGCAGCAGAGGTCGAGGGAGCGGCAGGTGCCGGCCAGGACCTGGCCATGCTGGCCACTCTCATTCAGGGCAGCTGAGTTGATGCCGAGTGGGACCACCCAAGCAGTCTATCACCCACTGCACTAAGCCGCTGTCCGACTGGAGCAGCGTCTCTGCCACCAGCAGCTGTTTCTTCCGGGGTCACCAACTGACCAGAGCCGCAGCCTCCCATTGGTAAGCGATCCGGCTCTCTTGACATTTCTTTATCCCCGCAACTTCGAGCGTTGCTTGCAGAAGGGAAAGTGTCTCTAACAACCCCTGAGTAGAGAGGGGGGAGTCCGGATTTATTCTTTAACTGCCCCCTCCCCACCCCCTAACAACAAAAGTCCAGATCGGCACCTGTTGGCAGCAATCTATAATTTTTATTTCTACTTTTTGCTGTTTTCACCATCTGTGCAACAACACAGTGTCATCTGTACTTTGATAAGATTGGGTGTCAGCAAGTAACAAATGATGGTGGAAGACCACAGATGAAGCTGTTTTCATTACAAGTCCTGCTCTTCTTTCCTTCCATTTCCAGAATAAGCCCTCAGAGGCCAGCATTCCAGAATATGCCATTAGTGTCCAGCATGCCAGAATCAGCCATCAGAGGCTAGCATCCCACAGTCAGCCCTCAGAGGCCAGCATGACAGAATCAGCACTCAAAGGCCAGTATCACACCTCAGAGGCCAGCATGCCAGAATCAGCCCTCAGAAGCCAGCATGCCAGAATCAGCCTTCAGAGGCTAGCATCCCAGAATCAGCCCTCAGAGGCCAGAATCCTAGAATCAGCCACCAGAGGTCAGCATCCCAGAATCAGCCCTCAGAGTCCAGCATCTCAGAATCAGCCCTCAGAGGCTAGCATCCCAGCGTCAGCCCTCAGAGGCCAGCATGCCAAAATCAGCCCTCAGAGGCTAGCATCCCAGAATCCCCATTAATGGCCTGCACCCAGAGGCGTTGTTAGAGAGGAGGGGACCTGTGCACAGACTCCGTGTGTGGGCCCCCTCCTCTTCTGTAGCCATCACTGCCGCTGTTAGTGCTCTCAGCACTAAGACTCTGGCACAGTGCCAGAGTCTACAGCACATGCACATTTCTGCAAAAAAATGTCCGCCACTCCATTTTTTCGGAGTCCTGTGCATGCCATGTGCCAGAGTCTCTAGTGCTCAGTGCGCTATCGGAGGTGGTGATGACTACGGGAGAGGAAGGGGCAACACAGTCACCGTTGGTTGCCAGAAAGGTGAGTATGGAAGTGGGTGCGGTGCGGGCCCCCTCTGGACCCAGGGGCCCATGTGTACCGCACACTGCACCCAGTACAGATACGCCACTGCCTGCACCCCAGAATCAGCCTTCAGAGGCCATCATTGCAGTATCACCCCTCAGAGGCCAGCATGCCAGAATCACCCCTCAGAGGCTAGCAACCAACACTCAGCCCACAGAGTCCATCATCCCAGAATCAGCCATCAGAGGCCAACATCCAAGAGTCAGCCCTCAGAGGCCAGCATCCCAAAACCACACCTCAAAGGTCAGGATCCCAGTATCACCCCTCAGAAGCCAGCATCCAAGAATCAGCCCTCGAAACCGAACCCCCCCGAACTTCACCCATTTTACCCGGGTCCGAGGCATACTTGGATTCTCCCGTATGGCTCGGTTAACCCGAGCGCGCCTGAACGTCATCATCCCGCTGTCGGATTCTCGCGAGATTCGGATTCTATATAAGGAGCCGCGCGTCGCCGCCATTTTCACTCGTGCATTGGAAATGTTAGGGAGAGGACGTGGCTGGCGTCCTCTCCGTTTGTGCTTATTGCTTAATTGTGGGGACTAGGGAGCAGCTGTATTATATAGGAGGAGTACAGTGCAGAGTTTTGCTGACCAGTGACCACCAGTATACGTTGTCTGCCTGAAAAAACGCTCCATATCTGTGCTCAGTGTGCTGCATATATCTGTATACACACTGCTTTATTGTGGGTACTGGGGACCACCACTATATTATATAGGAGGAGTACAGTGCAGAGTTTTGCTGACCAGTGACCACCAGTATATATAGCAGTACGGTACGGAAAGCCACTGCTCTACCTACCTCTGTGTCGTCAAGTATACTATCCATCTAGATTCTATACCTGTGGTGCATTTTAGTTTTGCAGTTTGCTGACAGTGACCACCAGTATATATAGCAGTACGGTACGGAAGGCCACTGATCTACCTACCTCTGTGTCGTCAAGTATACTATCCATCTAGATTCTATACCTGTGGTGCATTTTAGTTTTGCAGTTTGCTGACAGTGACCACCAGTATATATAGCAGTACGGTACGGAAGGCCACTGCTCTACCTACCTCTGTGTCGTCAAGTATACTATCCATCTAGATTCTATACCTGTGGTGCATTTTAGTTTTGCAGTTTGCTGACAGTGACCACCAGTATATATAGCAGTACGGTACGGAAGGCCACTGCTCTACCTACCTCTGTGTCGTCAAGTATACTATCCATCTAGATTCTATACCTGTGGTGCATTTTAGTTTTGCAGTTTGCTGACAGTGACCACCAGTATATATAGCAGTACGGTACGGAAGGCCACTGCTCTACCTACCTCTGTGTCGTCAAGTATACTATCCATCTAGATTCTATACCTGTGGTGCATTTTAGTTTTGCAGTTTGCTGACAGTGACCACCAGTATATATAGCAGTACGGTACGGAAGGCCACTGCTCTACCTACCTCTGTGTCGTCAAGTATACTATCCATCTAGATTCTATACCTGTGGTGCATTTTAGTTTTGCAGTTTGCTGACAGTGACCACCAGTATACATAGCAGTACGGTACGGAAGGCCACTGCTCTACCTACCTCTGTGTCGTCAAGTATACTATCCATCTAGATTCTATACCTGTGGTGCATTTTAGTTTTGCAGTTTGCTGACAGTGACCACCAGTATATATAGCAGTACGGTACGGAAGGCCACTGCTCTACCTACCTCTGTGTCGTCAAGTATACTATCCATCTAGATTCTATACCTGTGGTGCATTTTAGTTTTGCAGTTTGCTGACAGTGACCACCAGTATACATAGCAGTACGGTACGGAAGGCCACTGCTCTACCTACCTCTGTGTTGTCAAGTATACTATCCATCTAGATTCTATACCTGTGGTGCATTTTAGTTTTGCAGTTTGCTGACAGTGACCACCAGTATATATAGCGGTACGGAAGGCCACTGCTCTACCTACCTCTGTGTCGTCAAGTATACTATCCATCTAGATTCTATACCTGTGGTGCATTTTAGTTTTGCAGTTTGCTGACAGTGACCACCAGTATATATAGCAGTACGGTACGGAAGGCCACTGCTCTACCTACCTCTGTGTCGTCAAGTATACTATCCATCTAGATTCTATACCTGTGGTGCATTTTAGTTTTGCAGTTTGATGACAGTGACCACCAGTATATATAGCAGTACGGTACGGAAGGCCACTGCTCTACCTACCTCTGTGTCGTCAAGTATACTATCCATCTAGATTCTATACCTGTGGTGCATTTTAGTTTTGCAGTTTGCTGACAGTGACCACCAGTATATATAGCAGTACGGTACGGAAGGCCACTGCTCTACCTACCTCTGTGTCATCAAGTATACTATCCATCTAGATTCTATACCTGTGGTGCATTTTAGTTTTGCAGTTTGCTGACAGTGACCACCAGTATATATAGCAGTACGGTACGGAAGGCCACTGCTCTACCTACCTCTGTGTCGTCAAGTATACTATCCATCTAGATTCTATACCTGTGGTGCATTTTAGTTTTGCAGTTTGCTGACAGTGACCACCAGTATACATAGCAGTACGGTACGGAAGGCCACTGCTCTACCTACCTCTGTGTCGTCAAGTATACTATCCATCTAGATTCTATACCTGTGGTGCATTTTAGTTTTGCAGTTTGCTGACAGGGACCACCAGTATATATAGCAGTACGGTACGGAAGGCCACTGCTCTACCTACCTCTGTGTCGTCAAGTATACTATCCATCTAGATTCTATACCTGTGGTGCATTTTAGTTTTGCAGTTTGCTGACAGTGACCACCAGTATATATAGCGGTACGGAAGGCCACTGCTCTACCTACCTCTGTGTCGTCAAGTATACTATCCATCTAGATTCTATACCTGTGGTGCATTTTAGTTTTGCAGTTTGCTGACAGTGACCACCAGTATATATAGCAGTACGGTACGGAAAGGCCACTGCTCTACCTACCTCTGTGTCGTCAAGTATACTATCCATCTTGATTCTATACCTGTGGTGCATTTTAGTTTTGCAGTTTGATGACAGTGACCACCAGTATATATAGCAGTACGGTACGGAAGGCCACTGCTCTACCTACCTCTGTGTCGTCAAGTATACTATCCATCTAGATTCTATACCTGTGGTGCATTTTAGTTTTGCAGTTTGCTGACAGTGACCACCAGTATATATAGCAGTACGGTACGGAAGGCCACTGCTCTACCTACCTCTGTGTCGTCAAGTATACTATCCATCCATACCTGTGGTGCATTTCAGTTGTGCGCAGTATATATAGTAGTAGGCCATTGCTATTGATATAACATATAATTCCACACATTAAAAAATGGAGAACAAAAATGTGGAGGTTAAAATAGGGAAAGATCAAGATCCACTTCCACCTTGTGCTGAAGCTGCTGCCACTAGTCATGGCTGAGACGATGAAATGCCATCAACGTCGTCTGCCAAGGCCGATGCCCAATGTCATAGTAGAGAGCATGTAAAATCCAAAACACAAAAGTTCAGTAAAATGACCCAAAAATCAAAATTGAAAGCGTCTGATGAGAAGCGTAAACTTGGCAATATGCCATTTACGACACGGAGTGGCAAGGAACGGCTGAGGCCCTGGCCTATGTTCATGGCTAGTGGTTCAGATTCACATGAGGATGGAAGCACTCATCCTCTCGCTAGAAAAATGAAAAGACTTAAGCTGGCAAAAGCACAGCAAAGAACTGTTCTTCTAAATCACAAATCCCCAAGGAGAGTCCAATTGTGTCGGTTGCGATGCCTGACCTTCCCAACACTGGACGGGAAGAGCTTGCGCCTTCCACCATTTGCACGCCCCCTGCAAGTGCTGGAAGGAGCACCCGCAGTCCAGTTCCTGATAGTCAAATTGAAGATGTCACTGTTGAAGTACACCAGGATGAGGATATGGGTGTTGCTGGTGCTGGGGAGGAAATTGACAAGGAGGATTCTAATGGTGAGGTGGTTTGTTTAAGTCAGGCACCCGGGGAGACACCTGTTGTCCGTGGGACGAATATGGCCATTGACATGCCTGGTCAAAATACAAAAAAAATCACCTCTTCGGTGTGGAATTATTTCAACACAAATGCGGACAACAGGTGTCAAGCCATGTGTTGCCTTTGTCAAGTTGTAATAAGTAGGGGTAAGGACGTTAACCACCTAGGAGCATCCTCCCTTATACGTCACCTGGACCGCATTCATCAGAAGTCAGTGACAAGTTCAAAAACTTTGGATGACAGCGGAAGCAGTCCACTGACCACTAAATCCCTTCCTCTTGTAACCAAGCTCCTTCAAACTACACCACCAACTTCCTCAGTGTCAATTTCCACCTTACACAGGAAAGCCAATAGTCCTGCAGGCCATGTCACTGGCAAGTATGTCGAGTCCTCTCCTGCCTGGGATTCCTCCGATGCATCCTTGAGTGTAACGCCTACTGCTGCTGGCGCTGCTGTTGTTGCTGCTGGGAGTCGATCGTCATCCCACAGGGGAAGTCGGAAGACCACTTGTACAACTTCCAGTAAGCAATTGACTGTCCAACAGTCCTTTGCGAGGAATATGAAATATCACAGCTGTCATCCTGCTGAAAAGCGGATAACTCAGGTCTTGTCAGCCTGGGTTGTGAGAAACTCTTGTCCGGTATCCACCGTTAATTCACAAGCAACTAGAGACTTGATTGAGATACTGTGTCCCCTTTACCAAATACCATCTAGATTCCATTTCTCTAGGCAGGCGATACCAAAAATGTACACAGACGTCAGAAAAAGAGTCACCAGTGTCCTAAAAAATGCAGTTGTACCCAATGTCCACTTAATCACGGACATGTGGACAAGTGGAGCAGGGCAGACTCAGGACTATATGACTGTGACAGCCCACTGGGTTGATGTATTGCCTCCTGCAGCAAGAACAGCAGCGGCGGCACCAGTAGCAGCATTTCGCAAACGCCAACTCGTTCCTAGGCAGGCTACGCTTTGTATCACCGCTTTCCATAAGAGGCACACAGCTGACAACCTCTTACGGAAACTGAGGAACATCATCGCAGAATGGCTTACCCCAATTGGACTCTCCTGGGGATTTGTGACATCGGACAACGCCAGCAATATTGTGCGTGCATTACATCTGTGCAAATTCCAGCACGTCCCATGTTTTGCACATACATTGAATTTGGTGGTGCAGAATTATTTAAAAAAATGACAGGGGCGTGCAAGAGATGCTGTCGGTGGCCCGAAGAATTGCGGACCACTTTCGGCATTCAGCCACCGCATGCCGAAGACTGGAGCACCAGCAAACAGTCCTGAACCTGCCCTGCCATCATGTGAAGCAAGAGGTGGTAACGAGGTGGAATTCAACCCTCTATATGCTTCAGAGGATGGAGGAGCAGCAAAAGGCCATTCAAGCCTATACATCTGCCCATGATATAGGCATAGGAGGGGGAATGCACCTGACTCAAGCGCAGTGGAGAATGATTTCAACGTTGTGCAAGGTTCTGCAACCCTTTGAACTTGCCACACGTGAAGTCAGTTCAGACACTGCCAGCCTGAGTCAGGTCATTCCCCTCATCAGGCTTTTGCAGAAGAAGCTGGAGACATTGAAGGAGGAGCTAAAACAGAGCGATTCCGCTAGGCATGTGGGACTTGTGGATGGAGCCCTTAATTCGCTTAACCAGGATTCACGGGTGGTCAATCTGTTGAAATCAGAGCACTACATTTTGGCCACCGTGCTCGATCCTAGATTTAAAACCTACGTTGTATCTCTCTTTCCAGCAGACACAAGTCTGCAGAGGTTCAAAGACCTGCTGGTAAGAAAATTGGCAAGTCAAGCGGAACGTGACCCGTCAACAGCTCCTCCTTCACATTCTCCCGCAACTGGGGGTGCGAGGAAAAGGCTAAGAATTCCGCTGGCGGTGATGCAGAGCAGTCTGGAGCGAGTGCTGACACCTGGTCCGGACTGAAGGACCTGCCAACGATTACTGACATGTCATCTACTGTCACTGCATATGATTCTGTCACCATTGAAAGAATGGTGGAGGATTATATGAGTGACCGCATCCAAGTAGGCACGTCAGACAGTCCGTACGTATACTGGCAGGAAAAAGAGGCAATTTGGAGGCTCTTGCACAAACTGGCTTTATTCTACCTAAGTTGCCCTCCCTCCAGTGTGTACTCCGAAAGAGTGTTTAGTGCAGCCGCTCACCTTGTCAGCAATCGGCGTACAAGGTTACTTCCAGAAAATGTGGAGAAGATGATGTTCATCAAAATGAATTATAATCAATTCCTCCGTGGAGACATTCACCAGCAGCAATTGCCTCCAGAAAGTACACAGGGATCTGAGATGGTGGATTCCAGTGGGGACGAATTAATAATCTGTGAGGAGGGGGATGTACACAGTGAAAGGGGTAAGGAATCGGAGGATGATGATGAGGTGGACATCTTGCCTCTGTTGAGCCAGTTTGTGCAAGGAGAGATTGATTGCTTCTTTTTTTGGTGGGGGCCCAAACCAACCAGTCATTTCAGTCACAGTCGTGTGGCAGACCCTGTCGCTGAAATGATGGGTTCGTTAAAGTGTGCATGTCCTGTTTATACAATATAAGGGTGGGTGGGAGGGCCCAAGGACAATTCCATCTTGCACCTCTTTTTTCTTTCATTTTTCTTTGCATCAAGTGCTGTTTGGGGACTATTTTTTGAAGTGCCATCCTGTCTGACACTGCAGTGCCACTCCTAGATGGGCCAAGTGTTTGTGTCGGCCACTTGTGTCGCTTAGCTTAGTCACACAGCGACCTTGGTGCGCCTCTTTTTTTCTTTGCATCATGTGCTGTTTGGGGACTATTTTTTTGAAGTGCCATCCTGCCTGACACTGCAGTGCCACTCCTAGATGGGCCAGGTGTTTGTGTCGGCCACTTGTGTCGCTTAGCTTAGTCACACAGCGACCTCGGTGCAAATTTTAGGACTAAAAATAATATTGTGAGGTGTTCAGAATAGACTGAAAATAAGTGGAAATTATGGTTATTGAGGTTAATACTATGGGATCAAAATGACCCCCAAATTCTATGATTTAAGCTGTTTTTGAGGGTTTTTTGTAAAAAAACACCCGAATCCAAAACACACCCGAATCCGACAAAAAATTTTCAGGGAGGTTTTGGCAAAATGCGTCCGAATCCAAAACACGGCCGCGGAACCGAATCCAAAACCAAAACACAAAACCCGAAAAATTTCCGGTGCACATCTCTACTCAGAGGCCAGCATGCCAGAATTAGCCATCAGAGGCCAGCATGCCAGAATCAGCCCTCAGAAGCCAGCAACCCAGAATCCCCATTAGTGACCCACATCCTAGAATCAGCCGTACTGAGGCCATCATCCCAGAATAAGCCCTCAGAGGCCAGCATCCCAGAACCAGCCCTCAAAGACCAGCATCCCAGAATCAGCCCTCAGAGGCCAGCACACCAGAATCAACCCTCAGAGGCCAGCACACCAGAATCAGCCCTCAGAGGCCAGAATCCCAGAATCAGCCCTCAGAGGCCAGCATCCCAGAATCAGCCCTCAGAGGCCAGCATGCCAAAATCAGTCATCAGAGGCTAGCATCCCAGATTCAGCCCTCAGAGACCAGCATCCCAGAATCCCCATTAGTGGCCAGCACCCCAGAATCAGCCCTTTAGAGGCCAACATCCCAGAATAAGCCCTCAGAGGCCAGCATGCCAAATTCAACCCTCAGGGGCCAGCATCCCAGAGTCAGCCCTCAGAGGCCAGCATGCCAGAATCACTCCTCAGAGGCTACCATCCAACAATCAGCCCTTAGAGGCCAGCATCCCAGAATCAGCCCTCAAAGCCAGCAACCCGAATCCCCCATTAGTTTCCAGCATCCCAGAATCAGACTTCAGAGGACAACATCCAAGAGTCAGCCCTCAGAGGCCAGCATCCCAAAATCACACCTCAAAGGCCAGGATCCCAGTATCACCCCTTAGCAGCCAGCATCCCAGAATCACCCTTTAGAGGCCAACATTCAAGAATCACCCCTCAGAAGCCAATGTTTCTGATTCACCCTTCAGAGACCAGCATCCCAGAATCACCCCTCAGATGCAGGCATCCAAGAATCACCCTTCTGGGGCCAGCATCCCAGAATCAGCCCTCAGAGGCTAGCATCCCAGAATTCCCCATTAGTTGTCAGCATCCTAGAATCATCCCTCAGAGGCCAGCATCCAAGAATCACCCGTCAGACACCAGCATCCCAGAATCACCTCACAGAGACCGGCATCTCATAAATATCCCTCATTGTGCTAGAATACCTGAATTATCCCTCACAGTATCTCAGAATTACCCCTCACAGTGCCAATATCTCCTCAGAGCCAAGATTCCCATCAGAGCTGTAAATAGTTGGGTGTTTTTTCCCGATTGTACATGAACTAAAATATGGTTCATGCCATTCATTATCATCATTAAATCAACAAAAGGCTTTTTTTAGACCAAAGACATATAAGATATGGGGTAGGTGATTGGCCAAATGTTGTTTGTGTTTGTACCCTATCAGAATATAGGGGGAGTAGTCTAGGAAAGGTTATTTAAGGAGGTTTCTGGAAGATTACCGTGGCTAATTGACCCAGTGTGTGTGTGTGTGTGTGTGTGTGTGTGTGTGTGTGTGTGTGTGTGTGTGTGTGTGTGTCTAGATCCGGAAGCTCTCATTAGATAACAGGTTACACAGGACATAGACTCCCAGGAGGGGAGGAGGAGAAACTGGGATCCCTGTGTCACTTACTGCTCTCTCCCCCATCCTATCTCTCCTCTGGTCAGGAAGCTTCATCAGTAGATCATGAAACCTGGTACTCCTTTTTCTCTGCCTGCACTGCACATTGTCCTGCTCGCATTCTGGCTGCCTGGTTCTGCTGCTGCACAAGAGGGAGAAATAGTGATGTCAATGTGCTTTGGCAAGGGGCCCGATATACAGAATCCCCTGTCCCTCCCCCCCTCCCCACCTTAATCTGGCTATGGTTACAATTGAATTGCCCGATAATGACCATCAGACAAAATTTGCAGTGAAAACCAATTTTTTTCATGCAAAAAAATAGTTTTATTTACAGTATGTGAATAATAAGAGCCACCGAGTTGCACAGGACCTTCTACGCAGAGAGACACAGTGTATGACGACACATTTGTATTTGTGTTTAAGTCACTGTTTTAGATCCTCATTTTCTCTGTAGAAAAAATCTATTACACAAAGATTAAGCAAATTCTGCTTGGGGCATAACTACCAACCTTCACAACTGGAAACTCAGCAGATATCAGGCCACGCGTTTCACGGGCCCAAGTCATGCTATAAGCAACACAAATCAATCTGCCTGTTCCATGCCCGATTCCTGTGAAGCAACGCAACTTTCATAACAGGTCAGAGCCAATTTGTATGCCAAAATGTGGTCTGTTGGAGTCTGTCCCATAGACAACCAAAAATTGGGGTGTGTTTTTGTAAACATATTGCAGGTTTGTGTCTTTGGTACCTTTGTGGTGAAAGCATTTGCCATTTCCTTCTACTACTTACTGGAAATGAAATATGTAATAATTAATGGACATTGTGTAGAAGACATTAAGCATACGGGGCGTGATACTGATGCTACTCTGCATGCAGCTGCATATGGCGGGTATGCAGAGCCTATTTATGTAATGTGTAGCATCGTGTCGGACGCATCTTAGTCACTTCTCACCAATGGCTAACGTGGCATTACTGCATTACAACTAGATGGCAGTGGGGCATCTGCATAGGGTAGGTGCAAATGCAGAAGATAGTAATGACGGGTGTAGTATGGCTGACCGGCGGTCTCCTGACCGCCGGTCAGCTTACCGATGCCGGGATCCTGGCAGCATACCGACGCCGGGATCCCGGCGGGGAGGGGCGAGTGCAGCAAGCCCCTTGCGGGCTCGCTGCACTCGCCACGCTGCGGGCTCGGTGGCGACCTGCGGTCGCCACGGGTTCTATTCCCACTCTATGGGTGTCGTGGACACCCACGAGTGGAAATAGTCCCATCGGGAAAGTGAGCCGTCGGGCTCGTGGAGGAGGTCATGTGACTGTCGGTCAGCTGACCGGCGGTCACATGAATACCACCCGTAATGACACCTGCTATCGTACCCGGAGGGGTGTGGGGAGAGAAATGTACCACCGTACAAAAAAAGCGCACAGATATAGGGATACTTAAACACACATGATTTGCCCCTTTAAACAGTTCCTTCTTGGTGCTTTGCTCCAATTGGTAATCCTTGGTACCTCAAAAAAATAAGAAAATGCAATAGTGTAATGCTGACAAATCAATAAATTTTCATAAATTGCTGACTCATACCAGAACTTTCGGTCTGCCAATCTGACAGACAATAGGGCCCAATGGGAGCGGAAACAACAGCGACAGAAATCTGAATACCAAAGATTCTCGATTCCTTGATAATTTTACTCTAGATTACATGCAAATGAGAAAAGCTTCCATAGTGTAACACCATACAAAAAAAATTATTAAAAACAAACTAAAATCCACAAAATGGACTTGTACCAAACATATTGGTCTACTGATTAAACAGATAGACAGTAATCGCATGTTAAAACGTCCCAGCTAATGCAGGGAATGGACTCCTACCAGATGTTATAGTCCACCTGAACTGGCAGACAATCGCACACGAGTCAAAAAGAACCTCCTGCGTCCCTGGAAACAAAGTTCTCCTGGCTCTAGAGTAGTTGTCCGCAGTCACCCCCTACAAACGCGTTTCAATACTTGGTGTAACTTTTTCAAGGCATGGGGCTGATGTCATGGGTTGGGGAATTTATACCCCACTTCCTGTCATTGAAAATTGTATAAAAACTAGACATAGATTTCTTATTACTAGCCAGCCACATTATCCGTATGTAAGCATCCATTCCCAAAGTCCATGTACATGTTTTGTCACAGAACACAATCCTACCCTAACATTCTAATGCCCATTGGATGACCACACATCCCGCCAAAAAAAAATGATCTCCTGGTATGTTGATAACTTCCGGTATCAGCAAAGTGCCGGAAGTGCCATGTCCTAGTGAAATAATGCGAACTCACATGTCGCGGCCGGAAGTCTTAGGTCCGTCCTCTGATACCGACGGTCCCCTCTTCTCAAATGTATGCGGACGTGTGGGGGGAGGTGCTGTCACATTGATGCATCCGGCTATACGCATAGGACTTCTGATTGCTGGAGGTGTCCAGAATTACAACCGCGTTACTCGTGTCTCAGAATCACACCCACGGGAGTTTGTCTTTGCATCTTGCTTGCACAATAATTTTCTTGATTTTAGTCTAGTTTCTTATTCCATGAATACTGTAAATAATGTAACATCTGTAAAGGAGACCCCTAATATTCTGTCAGGCAGAGCCGGCCTTAGGCATAGGCAAACTAGGCAAATGACTAGGGCATTTGATATGCTTAGGGGCACCAGCAGCTTCTGCTGATTAAAATGATATGCGGCATGCCTATATTCTGTGTGTGACTGCGGCTGTATCTGCATACGAAATGCTACATTGCAGTGTATTCCTGGAAATCACTGTAATGTAGCATTTTGTATGCAGATACAGCCGCAGTCACACACAGAATACAGGCATGCTGCATATCATTTTAATCAGCAGAAGCTGCTTGTGTATCCTAGCCACATAGTAATGCAAATAAGATGCATTTTCATAAACAAAAGGCGCCAGACGTTAGCAGAGCTGCCAGCTGACTCATGCCAGGCATCTCCTGCACAACTAGCGGCGGTGCTAGGGGGCACCAGCCAAAATCTTGCCTAGGGCATCATATTGGTTAGGGCCGGCTCTGCTGTCAGGTTAGGTCCAGCCAAACCAACTCAAACATAGCTCACGATCAGAACATGATACAGTCATTTATTCTCTCATAGAAGCCTTTCTCCCTCCCAGACTCGTTGTTATGCTAGAAGGGTGACAGGCCTTTTCCAGGGACCTGTTTCCACATTGATTGATGAGGGTAAAACCCGTTAGTAGACAGAAAAGGCGAAGGTAACCCAGGTTAGCCAGTGCGGGGCACCTCTCTGGACTTTGCTTTTGCCAACAAAAATAAGCAAGGTCTTAACTCATGAGGTCCCATAGGACAAGTCACTTAGGCTCCATTTACTTTACCCTTTTAGTTGACAAATATCCAAAGGAGGTTAAGCTACATGCCAAACTTCATTCTTCATGGTGGTGTGTAGGGTTATGTCTATCAGATATATAATCCAGTCACATGCAGAAATGAGCCTAATTATACAATGAGATTCAGAACAATATACTGTTTACAGTATAATCACAATGCCTTGCAATGTCCTTACTCATTTCCACCTGTCTGTATTGACCAGGGCAGCCGAGATTGTGCAAATTGGCCAAATTCAAAGTAGATACCTTTATATGTAACGGCAGAGGTTGCAGTAACTGGACCTCAGCCGCTAAGGGCCTCATTCTGAGCTGCTTACGTTGTTGATGTACACGGAGTTGAGCTGTTTTTTTCTAGTACGTGTGCCTGAAAATACCTACAGTAAAAACTATCCTGCGTCCCATTGCGGAAGCACAAAGCTGTGACTTTAACCGCATAGGAACTAGTTGTAATTATGTACAGTATGAAGTCGCTAATGAAGCACAAAGGAACGTGGCGTCAAACAAAGTCGACAGATCATACTCCTTTGCACACAAAAGGACAAGTGCTGCAAATCCAAAAGACACGGGGCCTAATTCTGAGTTGATCGCAGCAGCAATTTGTTAGCAGTTGGGCAAAACCATGTGCAGTGCAGGAGGGGGGGGGGCAGATATAACATGTGCAGAGAGAGAGAGATTTGGGTGGGGTGTATTCAAACTGAAATCTAAATTGCAGTGTAAAAATAAAGCAGCCAGTATTTACCCCGCACAGGAACAAAATAACCCACCCAAATCTAACTCTCTCTGCAAATGTTATATCTGCCCCCACTGCAGTGCACATGGTTTTGCTGCTGCGATCAACTCAGAATTACCCCCACTAGACATAAGCAGAGTCACACGGAACTTGGCGCGCCCAAAAGGGCTGTTTGGGGTGACTGTGGAAACAAGTTTCAATGGTGTGACTGATGTTTGCACCTAAGGACACACCAATCGGTATTTGACGCTCACAGTGCTTGCACAGTCAGACACACGGCTATAAACTCACAGACATGACTGCAGCAAAAGACGCGCACACAGATGCTACAAAATGTGTTTGTGTCAAGAAAGTGCATTTAATGGAAGCAGCACGGATAAACCAATCTACACACATCGAAACAAACAATCAATAAAAAAAAAAATGTCCATTAACAAGGCCACTGCACAAACAGTGGGCTAGGGGGGGGGGGAACTTTTTTTTTTTTTTTTTTTGCAATATTTTTATTGAAGAGATGTCGAATAAATCAATACAGATCAAACAGGAGACGATGGAGCCAAATAAGTTCAAAAGAGTACACATAAAATCCCATAGGGTATGTAGAAACATAAAAATGATGGGTGCATCAGCAGTACAATAGAAATGTCGACAACATATTTTCTGTAGTTTAACGATAGTCGAGAAGAGAAAAGGAAAGAGAAGAGCAGAAATGAAAAGAGAAAGAAAGGGAGAGGAGGCAGGGGGGGGAAGGAAAGGGAGACCACTAAGGGGGTACCCATGGTTAAATTGCTTCACAGGAGATGGCCATAACTACCATCAGACCTAAACATAATGAGCAAATGCTCGATGAATTCGGCCCCTAAACAGAAAGGCTTCGACATAGTGTATCACACCCGGGAGATAGAGGTTTTAGCATAATTGAACCAGGGGTCCCATGTTCTCATATATTTGTCTGAACTATCACGCAAGGAAGCTGTGATTTTCTCCATCGTGGAGATATACCATATTTTGGACAGCAACATGCTCATGGGGGGGAGACTGGGCTTTTTCCAGCATTTAGCTAACACACATCTGGCAGCATGAAGAATTTGGAGCACAAGACTACTAACAACTTTTAATTAAGGGACAGGTTGAAATGTGTTAGAGGTCAGAACTTTTAAACTTATACATATATATCTGTACCCTGTGACACCTGATACTTGTGAAGTTCTCTCTGCGGTAAAAGAGGGTGTAGCCACACGTAACTGGGAAGTGGCCTTGCGGGAAGTGGCCGTGGCCTCACGACCAGACCCCCTTTGTCATCACTCTGTGGGTCCGGGAGATGCTGGGCTGCCCATGGAGGCTGCCCTTCGAGGCCAAACGACTGTGAGTGTGACTGTATAGGGAGCACGCTGCTGAATGCAGCGCTATACTCTGCTGTAGCAGCTGTAATTAAGGAATACTGTAAGACTCCGGACTCACAAGTGGCTGTGCTGTGACTGTATAGGGGGCACACTGCTGAAATCTGTGCTATACTCTGCTGTAGTGGCTGTACTGAGACTCCGGACTCCAAGTGACTGTGGTGTATATAGTGACTGTGTATAGGGGGCACTCTGCATGCTGCTGTACTCTGCTGTAAATTGTACTGGTTGGTTGGTACACTTTACCCTAGTGTGCCTTGTTCACGTGCATCTATAAGCCCTGTGATCTGCGGTATGAACCGAGCAGCAAGTTTAAAAATAGAAAAATAAAAATCTAAAATACATCTATTGTTTTTGTACTGGTTGGTGCGCTTAACTCAAGTGTGCTTTGTTCACGTGCATCTGTAATCCCTGTGATCCACATAGTGATCTGCGTCTTGACAAATGTATACAGTGTTAAAGAAAAATACACCTCTTAGAAGGGGAAGGTTTGGTGCAGAAAAATATAAAATTGCCAACATGCCATTCACCACAAGCAGTGGCAAGGAAAAGCTTTCTGAGTGGTGGTTCTGTAACTGTCAGTGTGGCATCTTCTGCCTCTCATGACGAGGATGATGTACACACTGATGAGGGTGAGGATGGCAATAACAATTACCTCTTGCCACTGTAGAACTGTTGCCTTAAGAGATTGGTAACTTGATTTGTTGGCGGCCAAACAAAACCGAGCACTTCTGCCACAAAAGTGGCAGTACTTGGCTCTGAAGTGCTTAGTTTGTTAAAGTGTGCATGTCCTATTTAATATCCAACATAAGAGTGGGTGGGTGGAAATGCCCAAGGACAATTCCATGTTGCACCAACTTTAATTTCTGCCAATGCTGTGTGGCAATGTTTCACAGAGGTGCTATTAACTGCTGTGTGTTTCTGTCACTGCTCTGTCGCTCAGTAACCAACCAGGTCGCTGCAGCCTTTGCCCAGTAATGGCGAAAACAATATAATAAGCTGTGAGGTATTCAAAATTGACTGAAAATGAATGTTGTAGATGTTAATAATACTCTAGAGACAAAAAATACAGGCACAAGTTATGTGATTTTACTTTTTTATTCATAAAAAAAAATCAAAATCAAAATCCAAAAACCAGTCACGACAGTTTGGTAAATCCAAAGCCGGCTGACGAATCAGAGCTGAATCCAAATCCAGCAGAAAATGGTCCTGCACACATCTCTAGTGGCACCCGTGAGTGTCCCACAGCTCCCTAGTGACGCAACTATCTGTACGGTCTATGAGGTGACAAAAGTTGACAGACAGTAATGTACACTGCTTACATGAGAATACAATACACATAGAAAAATAGGATATGCAGGTGCACTATGCAATCATTACTACTCAAAATTGATATAAATATCACAATTAAATATCATGGAAGAGGTTGTTAGCATAGATTTGGCCAAAGATGTAGGCTTGCCCACCAGTGTCCAGAGCAGACTGAAGGAATCTCAACCTTCAAGCGTACATTTATACACATAATATTAAATATAGGGGAGGGGCTCTAGACTGCACTGCCTATCTGCCTGTAATGAGAGTTATATTACTACACATAGAAAAAAAGGGATGCAGATGCACTATGCAATCATTACTACTCAAAAATGAAATAAATATTACAATTAAATATCATAGAAGAGATTGTTAGCATAAATTTGGCCAAAGACCTTGGCTTGTCCATCAGCGTCCAGGTCCTCTCTTTATCAGGCAAGTCCTTAACGTACTAGGGGTTGACATTTTGGGCCAGTGGACAGCGAGGAAGTGGCGGTAACGATGTTACAAAATCTGACACCAGAATTTGATTTCCTGGTAGTGGCTTTGGAGTCTAACGATGACAAGCTGACAACAGAAATTGTAAGAGCCAAGCTGCTGCAGTTCCAAGAACGTATTCCTGTCAAGACACATGCTGAGGGTTCTGCCTTATACACAAAAGGTACTAAGTTCAAAAAGCTCAAGTTCAAGTGCTTTATATGTCACAAAGTGGGGCACAAGGCCTCAGACTGCAGACTGATAAATTGCAGTGGTACGCAGAAGAAGCGTGATAAACCAAATGAGTCAGCATTGAATGTAGCAGATAGTCACAAGAAGGATTGCTGGTACATGGACTTGAGGACCACGAGGCATTTCAATTGTAATCAGGAATGGTTCAATTCACTGACAGCATGTGAACCCATTACAGTAAAAGGGATTGGAGACAAAGTCCTTGCTGCTTAAAAATTTGGGACAGTGTGAAACAGTTATTACGGACATCCAAGACGTCTTGTTCGTGCCAGAATTGGGAAGCAATCTCACTGCTATAAGCGTCCTGGAGAAAAAGGGTTACAGAGTCCGGTTTGCAAAGGGCAAATGTATGGTGCAAAATGAGAAAGGGACTGTAATTGCTTCAGCCATCCGGTGCAACCAACTGTGGATGTAATTCAGACCTGATCGCTAGGGTGCGTTTTTGCATCCCTGCGATCAGGTAGTCGCCACCTACAGGGGGTAGGTATTGTGTGTAATCACTGTAAGTAATACTGAAAGACCTCTGTGTGAGAGTTGTATAAAAGGAAAGCAGACTTGCACCCATTTCCTAAGCCTACTAGTAAAGCGGTAGTAGTGCATACTGACTTATGTGGTCCGATGGAGATGGAATCAATGAGCGGCTACAGGTATCTTATAACATTTATTGATGATGCCACAAGGATGACACGTGTGTATTCCATGAAAGCTAAAAGTGAAGTTGTCAATAAAATTGTGGAATACAAAAACATGGTGGAGACTCAGACGGGTCTGAAATTAAAAGTCTTGAGATCCAACATTGGCGGAGAGTATGACAACAGAGTTTTAGCACACTTCCTGAAGAAATATGGCATACAGCATCAACTAACAATTGCTTACACGCCAGAAAAAAAACGGTGTGAATGAGCGTGCAAATTGTACAATTGTTAAGGACTATGTTAAGTGATGCTGGCCTGGAGAAAAGCTTGTGAGCGGAAGCAGTGTCTACTGCAGTATATCTTAAAAACCGTGCGCCCACAGTAGCCATTAAAGGTAAAACGCCACTGGAGGCGTGGTCCAAGAAAAAGCCAGCTATCAATCATCTCCGTGTCTTTGGCTGTAAAGCTTATGCACATATACCTAGGGAGAACAGACGGAAATTAGATACAAAGTCAGTGGAATGTATTATGCTAGGATACTTTGAAGAAAGCAAAGGATACAGGTTTTGTGACATTACAAACATCTTCTAAAGTCCTGAGATGTGGTGTTCCATGAGACAGCATCAATCACTGAAACAGTGGAACAAGAAACACAGCAACAATATGTATTGCTGGATGTACAGGCAGCAGAAAGCGTGTCTGAACCTGAAAGTGTTAATGCGGATACCCAATCAGGAAACAGAAGTTCCATGAGGAGTAATAAAGGTGTTCCATCCAAAAGATACAGTGAGTAATATGCAAATATAGCTTACTGTGAACCCCAAAATATACAAGAAGCAAAATCAAGTAGCAACTGGAAAGAATGGAAGTCAACAATAGATACAGAGCTGTCAGCTCTGGATGATAACAGTACATGGACTGTAGTTGACAGGCCGAATAACCATCAGACAATCAAGAACAAGTGGGTCTTTTGTAGAAAACTGAATGCAGACAGGACTATTGCTCATTATAAAGCCTGCCTTGTTGCTAAAGGATACACACAAAAATCTGGTATCGACTACTCAGAGATCTTTTCGCCTGTCACAAGGTACAGCACCTCGAGGTCAGTTATTGCTATTGCTACACTTCATGATTTATTGTTATACCAGTTAGACTTTTGTTCTGCATTCCTGAATGGAGAGTTAATTAAGGAGATTTACAGATGGGTCCACATTTATCTTGGCCTTTAATAGGATTAACTGAGCCAGGTCAGTCAGACTTAATCCCCTGCTGTAATGACTAAATCCCCTGATGTATTGTTCTCTGTATTGTATTGCAGCTGGGAACAATAGATGAAGTGTTTATGTTAATAAACCATGGTGTGCCTAGGCGCAGCAAAGAACTCAAGATAAAGGTGGACCCATCTGTATATGGAACCACCTGAACATTATGATGAGAATATGTTCCAAGAGGGAAAGTTCGCCTCTTAAAGAAATCTTTGTACGGCCTAAAGCAAAGTGGTTGTTGTTGGTATGTAAAGCTGGATGCTGTGCTGCTAGAGATGAACTTTGTTAGGTCAGAGACTGATTACTGCTTATATCACAAAACTATAGAAGAAAAGCAGTTCATCAAAGTTGTGTATGTGGATGATCTATTGCTAGCAGGTCAAGTAGAGCACATTACTGATGTAAAACAGCAGCTGAAACAAAGATTTAAGCTAAAGGATTTAAGCCCTGCAAATCATTGATGAGAATTGTACAAACCCTGAAAGATGGGACTGTTACAATTCATCAACAGACATATATTGAAGCAATACTTCGCAAGTATGGAATGTCTGATGCAATACCAGTGAGCACTCCTATTGACAAAAGCATAAAGATGGTAAAGGCCATGTCACGAACCAGCCAGGAGGAGATAGAGGAAATGAGAGAGGTTCCTTATCAAAATGCTGTTGGTAGCTTAATGTATGCAAGTATTGGGACTCGCCCCGACATTACACCTGCAGCGAAACAGGCAAGCCAATTTGCATTTAACCCTGGGAGGCAACACTGGATTGCAGTCAAAAGAATCTTAAGGTACTTAAGAGGTACAAGTTCATTAAAGTTGGTGTTTACAAAGTCAAAAGGTACGACTTTGGAAGTATCCTGTGATGCCAATTGGGGATCAGATGAAGATGACCGTCGTTCCTACACGGGATACTTGTTCATTTTGGCAGGCGCTGCCATCAGCTGGCTGAGCAGAAATCAACCCACTGTTGCCTTATCCACCACTGAGGCAGAGTACATGGCACGTCTGCAAAAGAAGCTTTATGGATAAAGGAGGATTTATGTGAGCTTAACCTTCTTTACCACAGTGAGATTATCAACATTGCGTGTGATAACAAGGAAGCAATTGATTTGTCTTCCAGCACCAAGCATTATGGACGGTCCAAACACATTGCCATTAGACATCAATTTATCCGTGAGTTAGTGGAGAACAAGTCTGTCAATGTGGATTACATAGCAAGTGAGAGCAATGCTGCTGAGATGTTGACAAAGGTACTGTCATCACACTTGCTGAATATGTTTGTGACAAAATGTGGACTGGAATACTTTTGAGAAATGTTGATTTGTTTTACTGTTTGCTTACCATGCTTTATTAATGTGTTTTCGATTACAGAAAAACTTTATTGAGAAATGTTTTTGATAAAGTGTTATGCAAATGTATATAACCGGAGACAGCCTTGAGCGAGGGGGGGTTGTTAGACAGTGGATCACTCTGCTGTCTGTCTCCGTTCCCAGCTTCCCTGCTCTAGTGTTTTCCCTCCTAGTGTCAGCTCAGTGCAGGAGGAGGTGCTTAGTGCACAGTCTGAGAGAGATCTTACTGAGAGATACAACTGCACTGACGTGCAGCTTCTGCTCTCCTCAGTGTGTGACCTTGTCTACCCCGCAGCCGCACCCTGTGTGTATGCAGCCGCATCTTGTGTGTACTGAGACGCTGTGTTACTGCTGTACTGCTTCACATGTATACTGTGAGTTCCTGCTGCTGCAAAACATCTTCTATATACTACAAGATGTTATCTCTGTAATATGAATAAACCAAACATCCTGATTAAGTGCCGTTGTGTGGACTAACATTATTTATTTATTATTTATTACCAGTTATTTATATAGCGCACACATATTCCGCAGCGCTTTACAGAGAATACTTGGCCATTCACATCAGTCCCTGCCCCAGTGGAGCTTACAATCTATATTCCCTACCACATGTACACACACACCAATTAACCTACCAGTATATTTTTGGATTGTGGGAGGAAACCGGAGTACCCGGAGGAAACCCACGCAAGTACGGGGAGAATATACAAACTCCACACAGTTAGAGCCATGGTGGGAATCGAACCCATGACCTCAGTGCTGTGAGGCAGTAATGCTAACCATTACACCATCCGTAACATCCCTATCCGACACCGCAACACTCTGCCAACTGGCCTGACCCTAAGGATTCCCGACATACTTACGTTCAGGATGCCGGCAGTGAGTATCGCAGCACCAGCATGTTGATCCATGTCGGGATCCCTGCATTGGCATTCTGACCAGTGTCAGCGTACCGACTGCCGGTATCCCGAACAACGGTATGTTGATTGGATCCCTCACAGTGTACCTAGAAGATGCTGTTTTGAAGGCAAAAGGTGGTCACACCCAGTAGCGGATCTTGCTACGGACACATAGAATTTTTGCCCGGGGGCGCCGCCTTCCGGAGGGCACCGTCGCTGTCTGGAGGGCGCCGCGCCATGGCAAGATCCACTACTGTTGGTCAGTGCCCCCCGGTGCTGTGCGGAGCTGTGAAGGAAACTAGACGGGTAGTAGCTACCCGTCTAGTTTCCCTTTGTGGAGAGGACCTTTGCTGTGCGGTGTGTGATGATGTCATCGTGCACCGCACAGCATTGTGGGACTGGCACCGCTAGGAGTCATAATTGACCTCTAGTGTCTATGCTGTGCTATGGGAGAGACGTCATGACGTCTCTCCCATAGATCCGAGGAGCGGCGCCGGCGGAGGTCAGCAGCAGTCGGGAATCAGGAGCTGGGTTAGTAAGTATTAATTAATTTTTTTAAAGCGGCGTACTCTACAGGGGGCACAAATGGGGGCACAACTCTAAAGGGGGCACAAATGGGGGCACAACTCTACAGGGGGCGTAACTGACCACGCCCCTGTATGAAGCCATGCCCCTATTTTCACCCGGGGTGCCACAAGTGCTAGAACCGGCCCTGGTCACACCAAATATTGATTTGATTTAGATTTCTCTTCTGTTTATTCACATTGCATTTTGTTAATTGATAAAAATAAACTATTAACACTATTTTTGAAAGCATTCTTACAGTACTTTGCAGCATCTTTTCCACACCTGCCTAAAACTTTTGCACAGCATTGTGTGTGTATATATAATGGTTCCGGTATGAATGGTCGACTATGTTATGGTCGACAGTCATTAGGTCGACCACTATTGGTTGACATGGACACATGGTCGACCCATGAAAATTGTCGACACATGAGAGGTCGACACATGAAAAGGTCGACATGAGTTTTTAAACTTTTTTTGGTGTAGTTTTATTGCGTAAAGTGACTGGGAACCCCAATTAGTGCACCACGTTCGCTCGCCATGCTTCGGGCATGGTGACTTCGCTCCGCTACTGCTTCGCTCGGCACAGATTACCGTTCCAATCGTAGATCATGTGGATCGTAAAGTATGGAAAAGTTCCCCAAAAGAAAAAAACTCATGTCGACCTTTTCATGTGTCGACCATTTTCATATGTCGACCATGTCAATGTCGACCAATAGTGGTTGACCTAATGACTGTCGACCATAACATGGTCGACCATCTGAACGGATACCATATATAATTATATTATTTATATATTATATGTACATGTACCTTAATAGAAAGGCTGAGATTGCTACAGAAAATGACTGCGGTTTGGCATGCAGAGCGGACCAGGTTTTACACATGTTATTTTAGCCCCACCTCGAATGAAGATGTCATATCTGGAGCTGAGCCTTCAAACGGCAGAAAACCTCATATAAGCCAGACCCCGCCTGTCAGTACCTGAAAACAAATGACTGTTTATATTAGACGTCTCGTTTAATAAATTAGGCCCATTCCGCAGACTGTCACTCTGCCACTACCCAGCGATTTATACAGAACAGACCCCTTGGCGATGCCTCATACCCAGGACTGGTCAGTGGAACTGTGCTTCCTCTCCGTTACTGTTGAGTTTGGTTATCGACGGCCTACAGAGAATTCAAAACAATTACTAGCAAAAGGCATCTGGAGTTGAACATGTAAGGCAAAGGCACTCTTTTCATATACAAAAAACTTTCTGTTTAGGTCTGAGAATTATTTGATAATTGCCACTTGTTTAAATAGACCATTTAAAACCAGCTTGGTTTTTTTTAAATGTTTTTTTTCTTCTTTTCCTCAAATGTAGATTAAGTTACGGGTTCCTTTGGTTTTCCAAACACTCAAGATTTGTGACTTTTAATTTGTAACATACTTGTGGCACCAGGATGATTGAGAGAATCCTACGATTTCTTTTCCAAACAAGAAACAAACACTTTGTAGGGGTTTTTTTTCCGAATTTATTCCCTACTGGCACAGATACTCTGTGGCCCTGCCCCCCACATTTTACACAGCCACGTGGGTCTTTGTGTAAGGAACGAAAACGTCACGGATACACGGTCCAACTCAGTAACGTTGTGCCAGCACTGCTAGTGAAACAGGCCACCCGCGGCGGCATTTTTTTTTACCAAATTACTTTTTATTTTTGTTTTATTGCACCTTTACAATATTTAATGCTCATGTAATTCCTAACCTAATTTGAACTTCAATTAAATTTCATCAGAAAGTTTGCATTTAATCTATTTGGGAAGCGTTTATTTTTCATTGTGATTTAATATCTTCTTGGATTGATATTATTTGTCTTATTAGTATAATGATAGTATAACACTTTCATACTGTAGGTACTGTATGTACAGTATATCAGACTATGATGTTATACAATTAAAAAAATGGGTTTTTTCTGCCAAAAAATGAATTGGCTATTTTCAGTACAAAATAATCTTGGGTTTTTGTCCTGCCTTCTGGCATGTTTTTGGCTATTACTCTGGAGCAGAGGGTCTCTGTTGAGGTCACCGTTTGGTGTTCTTCCATCCTGTTATGATGATGAGGACCTGGCATGGGGGACATCATGATTGAGGGGGTTGATGGTCACGCTCCCTAATCCCCCACCACACCAAATACTTAATCCCTCAGGATTGTCATGTTAGCAGAGTGCAGGGGAGGCAGGACCTATTACCAGGGGCGGATTTAGGGGCCAGGCCACCCCGAGGCACATTATTGGTCGCCATTCCCCCCACCCACCCAATCACATCATTGCCACCTCCATATTGAAGCCAGTCCTCAAGATTGCAAAAGCAGCCCCAACCTCACCCTACTACTACCTCCTGGACCACAATTTGCTGCCCATCATCCCACCCCCATCATTTGCTAAATAAATATAAAAATATAATTTTTAATAACAAAAAAAAGAAAAAAGGAATTAGCCCGCTGTGCATAATTGTACACCTGGTGCCATGAATATGTATCTACATCCCTAATAAAATAATATCAACATTAATCAAAAAAATACATACAACAAAATCCTACATGTAACTAGCTTGTACTGAGCCTTTAACACAATGCAACCCCATACTGCCCCTAAAACATAAGACCATGGCCCATTGCCCTGTTTCTGCCACTGGAATGTACTGTGGTGCTGAAAGTGACTTTATTGTATGAGTGTTCCCATTGCATTCAGCTTCTCCTCCTGCAAGCCATTCAGGTCTACCAGAGGCACGTCTAATAAAGCTTGCCTAATGGGAAATATTGCTGAGTAATGCAGTAAAACAGCAGGAAAGCCCTTGTTTCTTATTATACCAGTTACAAATGTAAAGTAATAAAGATTTGCGAGCAGCGTGGATTTCTGTATTAAAGGGTATCTGTGCGAAAAGTATTCTGAGATTAGCAGCTTTGGAAAATGTTAGCGAGAGGCTAATTTGTATACTGGTTAATGTCTGATTGATGACAGACAATGTGTTTTCCTGTCTGCTGTTCTGAGTCATAGTATAAAGTACCGCTGTATCTGCCAACTTAGCTGTGCACCATATACCAGAGTGCCTGGGTGGGCAGCCATATGGCTGATTAAAGGGGCAGTCTGAAGCTGTTGGCTAAGAGGCATTTGGTAAATAATCATGCGATTAACCCTCTCGGAGCCAGCTGGTATTTTTGGGATAGACTTGACGCCCTCCTGGCCTGCGAAAGCAGAGTCCTCCAGGTGTAGCCGTGGTTACACAGATGTAAATGCTGTAGCATATGGCAGTGGTACCCAGTGGTGCTGAGAGAGGGGGGAGAGGGTACAATTTACCCGGGCCCAGGTCTGAAGTAGGGGCCCAGTGAAGGTCCAGTAGGGGCCCATGCCCCCTGCCCCTTACCTGGCAGCAGCAGCTGCAGCTCTTGTCCTTAGCCCAGCACATGCTGGTGTGTCCTGGGCTGCAGTGTGGACATGGAGGTGCTTAAAACACAATTTTTTCCAGTATTTTTTCTAAGGGTACATGACCACACCTCCTGTGATTAGGCCACGCCCCTTGAAAAGTACCTGGCCCAGCCCGGCTCTCGACTGCCCTGGTATTACCAGCCTGAGAGCACTAATGGAGGCTTTACTGACGCTCAAGGAAGAGCAAGGCAGGAGACAGTGGTGGCATCTAGAACCAGTATTACCCCCAACATACTGTGTTGGGTACCGGACAACTCATCAAAGAAATTTGATAGGATTTTACAGCCTTTGTACCTGTCTCACAGGGAAAGGTTGGCAAGAAGTACTGGTGCTGTTGCCCGTAGTAACCACTGAACTTCTGCCTATTATTATATAGAATGTACTAGATAAATGCAATGTAGAGTCTGATTGGTTTCTATGTGCAATGCCTCCACTGATCTTCTTTAGAAGGTTTGATAAATCTCCCCCATAGTTTGTTGATTAGTTCTATTGTCATCTCTCTCAAGGTACCCACGAAGCCTTTGTCTTCTATTTACTGACTTCAACCCTGGGGTGGGCTTGTAAGACAGGGTGGCACAATGGCCCCTTTCTCCTTGAGATCTTGAGATAACATATATGTAGCACTTGTTGCAGTTTTACACAAGTTTATAGCCCCTCCCCCCCCCAACCATTCCATTTTGGCGGGACAGTCCTGGTTTTCGGGCACGATCCTGCTGACCCATCAGCGAGCCACAGTGTCCCATTTGGCAGGGGGCGTTTTACAAACTTGCCTACACTCCCGGTCCGAGATCATCGTAGCCTTGCTGTACAATGCTGGTAATCACGCCATTGCATATATGGGGGCGTGGCCACTTCATCCCACAGTCATGCTCTCTCCACAACCCCCTTTTGCCACGTCACCCCTCTCCCCACACCTTGTGTAGACAACGACCTCCCCCCCTTCCTGCGTCTATGGTGTATTGAGAGAGGAAGGGGCCTGTGTAGAGTCTCCATTCCTCATTAGCAGGTGATGCAGTTGTGTGAGCTCTGGTGCTGTGCCAGAGTGTACTAGGCATGCGCAAGTCGCTGGGAAAGGGCCCACTGCGTCATTTTACCAGTAACTTCTACAGCACCGGTGACGCAGGACCCAGAAGAGGTATTAAACATAGGTGCAGGGTGTTCGATCTCGATTCCCCCTGGGGCCGTGGGGCAGTGATGGTGCCCTCCCCGGTGCCCTTCGTCCTGAGAGGCAGCACAGGTCGCACACATCTGGTTTTGGCTGTGGATATGGTGTCTGTATTTATCACGTGTCACCTTTGCTTGTCTTATAAAGTGCTCTTTTTGGACTCCTACAGATGCCGGCATTTTTCACATGCAGAAACTTTATGTTTTGCTTCTTACAATTGTGTATAAGATGATGCCGCTGGTGCCCGCACCTGACTGTCACCACCTTTCTGAGGACGGATGCCAACCTTGTTTACAATAGTCACTGCAGGACCCGACACTGTGTTATGTCTGCAAGCCCAATGCCAGTACTGAGGTGGTGGATTTTGGGGCAGAGAGCTCAACTCTGGCTCTCCATGTGCCAAGAGAAGAAAATCAATTTCAAGCCCTAGAACACAAGGGCGCTGGAGCAGAATGCAGCTAAATTCCACCAGCTGCTCTTCCGCTTCCCCAGTGTCTTTGTGCACAGACAGGCAGTGACCTGGTTAACCCTCTATTAACAGCGCAGGTCAAAAATGCTACGACAAACCAGGTGTAATACTAGGTTTAAGAAACAGTTCAAAGTATTTTAAGTACAGATTTTGGATCATTAAATGATTGGTCCATTAAAAGGTTTCAGAGCAATCAAACTTTGGTAACACTTCACTTTTTTTGTTCAGAAATACAGTAACAATAACCACACAGCAGTATTTCCACCTAAGAGGCGAGCAGTACCATGGATTGCTGTTCATAGGGTATATGAGTGAGAAATGGTATCAGGGAGAGGTGATGAGTGAGGTATGGTGTCAGGGAGCGGTGATGAGTGATGTACGGTGTCAGGGAGCAGTGATGAGTGAGGTATGGTGTCAGGGAGCGGGGATGAGTGAGGTATGGTGTCAGGGTGCAGTGATGAGTGAGGTATGGTATGAGGGAGCAGTGATGACTGAAGTATGGTGTCAGGGAGAGGTGCTGAGTGAGGTATGGTGTCAGGGAGAGGTGATAAGTGAGGTATGGTATCAGGGAGCAGTGATGAGTGAGGTATGGTGTCAGGGAGAGGTGATGAGTGAGGTATGGTGTCAGGGAGAGGTGATGAGTGAGGTATGGTGTCAGGGAGCATTGATGAGTGATGTATGGTGTCAGTGAGAGGTGATAAGTGAGGTATGGTGTCAGGGAAAGGTGATGAGTGAGGTATGGTGTCAGGGAGAAGTGATGAGTGAGGAATGGTGTCAGGGAGCGGTGATGAGTGAGGAATGGTGTCTGGTAGAGGTGATGAGTGAGGAATGGTTTCTGAGAGAGGTGATGAATGAGGTATGGTGTCAGGGAGCAGTGATGAGTGAGGTATGTGTCAGGGATAGGTGATGAGTGAGGTATGTTGTCAGGGAGAGGTGATGAGTGAGGTATGGTGTCAGGGAGCAGTGATGAGTGATGTATGGTGTCAGTGAGAGGTGATGAGTGATGTATGGTGTCAGGGAGCAGTGATGAGTGAGGTATGGTGTCAGGGACAGGTGATGAGTGAGGTATGGTGTCAGTGAGAGGTGATGAGTGAGGTATGGTGTCAGGGCGAGGTTATGAGTGATGTATGGTGTCAGGGAGAGGTGATGAGTGAGGTTCTGTGTCTGGTAGAGGTGATGAGTGAGGAATGGTGTCTGAGAGAGGTGATGAATGAGGTATGGTGTCAGGGTGCGGTGGTGAGTGAGGTTCTGTTTCTTAGAGAGGTGTCAGTGAGAGGTGATGAGTGAGGTATGGTGTCAGGGAGAGGTTATGAGTGATGTATGGTGTCAGGGAGCGGTGATGAGTGATGTATGGTGTCAGGGAGAGGTGATGAGTGAGGTTCTGTGTCTGGTAGAGGTGATGAGTGATGTACGGCGTCAGAGAGCGGTGATGAGCAAGGTATGGTGTCAGAGAGGTGAAGAGTGAGGTAGGGTGTCAGGGAGGGGAGATGAGTGAGGTAGGGTGTCAGGGAGAGGTGATGAGTGAGGTATGGGGTCAGGGAGAGGTGATGAGTGAGGTAGGGTATCAAAGAAGAGTGATGAGTGAGGTGTGGTGTCTGGGAGAGGGGATGAGTGAGGTACAGTGTCAGAGATCGGTGATGAGCGAGGTATGGTGTCAGGGAGAGGTGATGAGTGAGGTTCTTTGTCTGGTAGAGGTGATGAGTGAGGAATGGTGTCTGAGAGAGCTGATGAATGAGGTATTGTGTCAGGGTGTAGTGATGAGTGAGGTTCTGTTTCTTAGAGAGGCGATGAATGAGGTATGGTGCCAGGGAGAGGTGAGTGATGTACGGTGTCTGAGAGCAGTGATGAGCAAGGTATGGTGTTAGGGAGAGGTGAAGAGTGAGGTAGGGTGTCAGAGAGGGGTGATGAGTGAGGTATGGTGCAGGTGAGAGGTGATGAGTGAGGTACGGTGACAGAGATTGGTGATGAGCGGGGTATGGTATCAGGGAGAGGTGATGAGTGAGGTATGCTGTCAGGGAGCGGTGATGAGTGAGGTTCTGTGTCTGGGAGAGGTGATGAGTGAGGAATGGTGTCAGGGAGCAGTGATGAGTGAGGTTCTATTTGTGAGAAAGGTTATATTGGTGTCACAGACCGGTGCTGAGTGAAGTATGGTGATGAGTGAGGTATGGCATCAGAGAGCATTGATGAATGAGGTATGGTGCCATGGAGTGGTAATGAGTGAAGTATGGTGATGAGTGAGGTATGGTGTCACGGAGTGGTGCTGAGTGAGATATGTTGTTAGAGAGTGGTGATGAGTGTGATATGGGGTCAGGGAGCAGTGATGAGTGAGGTTCTGTGGCTGGGAGAGGTAATGCGTGAGGTATGGTGTCAGGGAGCGGTGATGAGTCAGGTAAGGTGTCAGGGAGAGGTGATGAGTGAGGTAGGATATCAAACAGCAGTGATGAGTGAGTCGTGGTGTCGGAGCAATGATGAGGGATGTATGGTGTCAGGGAGCAGTGATAAGTGAAGTTCTGTGTATGGGAGAGGTGATGAGTGAGGTATGGTGTCAGGGAATGGTGATGAGTAAGGTTCTGTTTCTGAGAGAGGTGATGAGTGAAGTATGGTGGTGAGTGAAGCATGGTCTCATGGAGCAGTGATGAGTGAGGTATGGTGTCACAGAGCAGTGATGAGTGAGGTATGATGATGTGTGAGGTATGGTGTCAAGTAGCATGGATGAGTGAAGTATGGTGTCAGTAAGTGGGAATGAGTGAGGTATGGTGTCAGGAAGTGGGGATGAGTGAGGTATGCTGTTAGGTAGCAGTGATGAGTGATGTATGGTGTCAGGGTGTGATTATGTATGGTGTCAGGGAGCAGCGATGAGTGATATATGTTGTCAGAGAGCGGTGATGAGTGATGTATGGTGTCAGGGAGCAGTGATGAGCGAGGTATGGTATCAGGGAGCGGTGATGAGTAATGTACGGTGTTAGGGAGCGGCGATGAGAGATGTATGGTGTCAAGGAGCGGTGATGAGTGAGGTATAGTGTCATGGAGTGGTTATTTATGGTGTCAGGGAGCAGCGATGAGTGATATATGTTGTCAGAGAGCAGTGATGAATGATATATGGTATTAGGAAGTGGGAATGAATGAGGTATGGTGTTAGGTAGCAGTGATGAGTGATGTATGGTGTTAGGTAGCAGTGATGAGTGATGTATGGTGTCAGGGAACGGTGATAAGTGATGTATGGTGTCAGGGAACGGTGATGAGTGATGTATGGTGTCATGGAACGGTGATGAGTGATGTATGGTGTCAGGGAGCGGTGATGAGTGATGTATGGTGTCAGGGAGCGGTGATGAGTGATGTATGGTGTCAGGGAACGGTGATGAGTGATGTATGGTGTCAGGGATCATTGATGAGTGATGTACGGTGTCAGGGAGTGGTGATGAGTGATGTATGGTGTTAGGAAGTGGGAATGAATGAGATATGGCGTTAGGTAGCAGTGATGAGTGATGTATGGTGTTAGGTAGAGGTGAAGAGTGAGGTATGGTGTCAGGGAGCGGTGATGAGTGTTGTACGGTGTCAGGGAGCGGTGATGAGTGATGTACGGTGTTAGGGAGCGGTGAGTGATGTATGGTGTCAGGGAGCGGTGATGAGTGATGTACGGTGTTAGGGAGTGGTGATGAGTGACATATGGTGTCAGGGAGAGGTTATGAGTGATGTATGGTGTTAGGAAGTGGAAATGAATGAGATATGGTGTTAGGTAGCAGTGATGAGTGAGGTATGGTGTCAGGGAGCAGTGATGAGTGTTGCACGGTGTCAGGGAGCGGTGATGAGTGATGTATGGTGTCAGGGAACGGTGATGAGTGATGTATGGTGTCAGGGAGCGGTGATGAGTGATGTATGGTGTAAGGGAGCGGTGATGAGTGATGTATGGTGTCAGGGAGCGGTGATGAGTGACGTATGGTGTCAGGGAGCGGTGATGAGTGATGTACGGTGTCAGGGAGCAGTGATGAGTGATGATTGGTGTCAGGGAGCGGTGATGAGTGACGTATGGTGTCAGGGAGCAGTGATGACTGATGTACGGTGTCAGGGAGTGGTGATGAGTGATGTATGGTATCAGGGAGCGGTGATGAGTGATGTACGGTGTCAGGGAGCGGTGATGAGTGATGTACGGTGTCAGGGAGCGGTGATGAGTGATGTACGGTGTCAGGGAGCGGTGATGAGTGATGTATGGTGTCAGGGAGCGGTGATGAGTGAGGTATGGTGTCAGGGAGAGGTTATGAGTGATGTATGGTGTTAGGAAGTGGAAATGAATGAGATATGGTGTTAGGTAGCAGTGATGAGTGAGGTATGGTGTCAGGGAGCGGTGATGAGTGTTGTACGGTGTCAGGGAGCGGTGATGAGTGATGTACGGTGTCAGGGAACGGTGATGAGTGATGTATGGTGTCAGGGAGCAGTGATGAGTGATGTATGGTGTCAGGGAGCGGTGATGAGTGATGTATGGTGTCAGGGAGCGGTGATGAGTGATGTATGGTGTCAGGGAGAGGTTATGAGTGATGTATGGTGTTAGGAAGTGGAAATGAATGAGATATGGTGTTAGGTAGCAGTGATGAGTGAGGTATGGTGTCAGGGAGCAGTGATGAGTGAGGTATGGTGTCAGGGAGCGGTGATGAGTGAGATACGGTGTCAGGGAGCGGTGATGAGTGATGTATGGTGTCAGGGAGCGGTGATGAGTGATGTACGGTGTCAGGGAGCGGTGATGAGTGATGTACGGTGTCAGGGAGCAGTGATGAGTGATGATTGGTGTCAGGGTGCGGTGATGAGTGAAGTACGGTGTCAGGGAGTGGTGATGAGTGATGTACGGTGTCAGGGAGCGGTGATGAGTGATGTACGGTGTCAGGGAGCGGTGATGAGTGATGTATGGTGTCAGGGAGCGGTGATGAGTGACGTATGGTGTCAGGGAGCAGTGATGACTGATGTACGGTGTCAGGGAGTGGTGACGAGTGATGTATGGTATCAGGGAGCGGTGATGAGTGATGTACGGTGTCAGGGAGCGGTGATGAGTGATGTACGGTGTCAGGGAGCGGTGATGAGTGATGTACGGTGTCAGGGAGCGGTGATGAGTGATGTATGGTGTCAGGGAGCGGTGATGAGTGAGGTATGGTGTCAGGGAGAGGTTATGAGTGATGTATGGTGTTAGGAAGTGGAAATGAATGAGATATGGTGTTAGGTAGCAGTGATGAGTGAGGTATGGTGTCAGGGAGCGGTGATGAGTGTTGTACGGTGTCAGGGAGCGGTGATGAGTGATGTACGGTGTCAGGGAACGGTGATGAGTGATGTATGGTGTCAGGGAGCAGTGATGAGTGATGTATGGTGTCAGGGAGCGGTGATGAGTGATGTATGGTGTCAGGGAGAGGTTATGAGTGATGTATGGTGTTAGGAAGTGGAAATGAATGAGATATGGTGTTAGGTAGCAGTGATGAGTGAGGTATGGTGTCAGGGAGCAGTGATGAGTGAGGTATGGTGTCAGGGAGCGGTGATGAGTATTGTACGGTGTCAGGGAGCGGTGATGAGTGATGTATGGTGTCAGGGAGCGGTGATGAGTGATGTACAGTGTCAGGGAGCGGTGATGAGTGATGTACGGTGTCAGGGAGCGGTGATGAGTGATGTATGGTGTCGGAGCGGTGATGAGTGATGTACGCTGTTAGGGAGCGGTGATGAGTGATGTATGGTGTCAGGGAGCAGTGATGAGTGATGTACGGTGTCAGGGAGCAGTGATGAGTCATGTATGGTGTCAGGGAGCAGGGATGAGGGATGTATGGTGTCAGGTGTGAGTGAGATATGGTGCACCCGGGTGCATAGCCGTAACTGGTCTGTTTTCTGGGTACGGGGCAGCGTCACCACCCTACTAGAAGGGCAGTCAATACAGAAGGTTAAATGGCTCCCTTTGTCTGTGTTATGATTGTGTTTATGCACCTTTTTGTTTGGTTATTGTGCGCTGTTGGATTGCGCTGATGCTGGCGTCCTTTCTTTGCCACCATACATTTTTTACTTCTTTGTTTTAGTATATATTTTAAATAAATAGCTGACATTTTCTACCAAATTTTTTATTCCTTTGTCCTTATGTATGATTATGCTTAAGTTATATTTATTATAGGTTATGTACAACATACAGTTCATGACACCCTAAGTCGATAGAAGATTAAGTAAATATGATTACGTACTTAAAACAAGCCGTTGCGCACCCATATTGTTTGATATCTCAGTTGGCTAAATATTTTCTTCCATGCGTTTCTCCGTCAGCGTGTCAGTATATGTTATGGTCTGAGGAGCACGGGTACACCTCTCGCCCCATACACAAATAAAGCTGCGTTACTGCAGCACAAGCAGACCCTCTGTCCCTGCCATGCTGACAGCAAGTTTGCTTTGTCTCAAACACTGAGCAATTAGAATCAGCAATTTGATTATTTAAAAAAAAAAGAAGAAAACGGCAATCAGCAATTTTCTATTCCTTCTTGTTATATATATATCTAAAGAGGAGGAATAACATTAAACGCTAGGCACTCAACAAAAAAAAAAAAAAATGGAAAAAACAACCATAAACTCTAAGTATGCTAGGAATTATAAAATGTGTCCATTGTGGTAATTCTACTGCCAACATTGAAGTTTTAAGCATTAATATGCCTTCATTGCAGTTTTAATGTCTTAATATTGACTCAATGGCTCTTTGGGGTAATATCCTTTCCTCCGCTGGTGAGAAAGGTGATGATGTCAGCATTCCGCGCACTGATTCATATTCAGGTTGATGAAGCCGAGTTATTTATGGGAGACCATTATATTTTCTATAAACATTAGTTCTCAATAAACAGAGACATTTAGTCGAGAGTTTATTTATTAAATAGGTACTGTACAGATGGTTCTGCCACACATGATGTGTTGCAAAGCGTATTACTCAGAAATAATCAGCTGTGTTATAGCTAGGCTAAATTAATAAGATGATAATGATGAAATTGATGCTTTTTGAGCTAGGCTTGGCAAATGGCTTTTGCATAAACAAACTGATAAATTTGAGAAGCAATTACTTGCTTGTCAAAGATAAAAACACAACAGGGCACATTTATAGTTAGGTCCTATTTATTTTTAAAGATTGTACCAGATTTTATGTTTAATACACTGCAATTAAAAAATAATACTTAAATGAAGAATAATAAAAAAGCAAAGTGGAAGTAGCTCAGTTCTCCTTGAAAAGCTAAAGACGCAGAGCATTTTGTTTTTGTCGGGGTAACTTTCTGTTTTTGTTTTATTTTTTTATAGATAGTGTACATCCGGAATTTTAGTGTCTTGCAATTACCCTGGAGAGGCTGGAATCCCAGTAGCGTTGGAATAACAAGTGCAGGGAGTGGGGTCCACACTGCATATCCTGCCCCCCCAAAAATGTACTTACACCTCTATAGCCCGCGGCGGCCGACGCTGGGGACATAAGTCCAGAGAAAATGGCACGGTGCCCATTTTTACGGTGGTTTGTGCATGGGCAGTAGATATGTCCCCGAGAATGAGGCACAGGCTCCATTTTCCTGAAGACCTGCACATGTGCAGTATACTCTGGCAAAAAGCCACAGTTACAGCGCTGCAGCTGCTGAAAGAGAGTAGGGGGCCTGCACGGAGCCTGTGAATGGGCCCCCTCCTCTCTTATTCTGCCCCTGCCCAATAGTTTGTATAAAATACAGAGTGGACGCGATGCTGTCGTCAGAGCCGGAACTGGGCAGCAAGCCACTCTGTGTTGGCCTTGCCCCATCTGCACCCCCAAACAATGGCGGCACAAGGGAGGCGGGGCTGCTAGACCAATTGCATCACAAATGGGGCGGAGCCACTGGCACCAGCAACTGCAGCATCGCACGAAGAGTCCACAGGACCTCCGTGGGGTTGCAGAGACTGCAGGGTGCCTGTCTAAAAGACTCTTTAGCCTGCACTGCTCAGTAGCGGATCTTGCCACGGGCAAGCAGGACTTTTGCCCGGGGCGCCGCCTTCCGGAGGGCGCAGGCGCCATCCGTAGGGCGCCGCACCATGGCAAGATCCTCTACTGCTGCGCCCCCCGCTGCCCGCAGTGTCCCGCGGCTGTGTCCCCCTGTGAAGGGAACTAGACGCTATGCGTCTAGTTTCCCTTCGTGGAGAGGACCTTTGCTGTGCGGTGCGCGATGACGTCATCGCGCACCGCACAGCAAAGGTATCGCACACCGCACAGCAAAGGTCCTCTCCACGAAGGGAACTAGACGTGTTTCAGCATTTCAGCGGCGCTACTCTACAGTACAGGGGGCGTAACTGACCACGCCCCTTGAATGAAGCCACGCCTCTATTTCCCACCCGGGGCACAAGAAGGGCTAGAACCGGCCCTAGCACTGCTACACAGATCCTGGTTGCAGGATTCTGTTCTATCATTCTAGACACCCTGCTAGCCAAGTGTAGGGACCGTGGGGCAGTGATGGTGCCGCCCACTGAGCCCTGTGCTCTCTGCAGCAGCACCGCTTGCACACCCCTTGTTATGGACCTGGCTTTCGTTGCTGCATTTTAGTACACAGCGGCTGTGCAAAAATGTACAAATATTGCAGCTGCCGGGACTTGTATTGAGGCACCCACTGGAGACGCCTGAGATCCGCCACTTGTGTACAAAGACGCAGACATCAGACGCACGCCAGTGAATCATCAGCCTTCCAGAGCCACAAATGCTTCCTGACTAGCACTAGCAATCCGAGTGGTCTTCTTTTTAATCGCAATTTTATTAATCAATTTGGATGTCTACTATATAATTTATTTCATATTGCCCATTTTTGGCTTAAAATGTTTTATGTTTAGATTCTTGAATTGTGTTTTCATAGTTTTGCCCATTGTTGGTTCTCTCTCCTTTTTCTGCTTTCCTATGTTTGTCATGTTCTGCCTCATGATGTTGGTGCACTCTCCTCTTTCTGCTTTCTGATGTTTGTCACGTTCAGTTTCATAATGTTGGTGCACTCTCCTTTTTCTGCCTTCCGCCTCATGATGTTGATGCACTCTCCTTTTTTTGCTTTCTGATGTTTGTCACGTTCTGTGTCATGATGTTGGTGCACTCTCCTTTTTTTGCTTTCTGGTGTTTGTCACGTTCCGTCTCATGATGTTGGTGCACTCTCCTATATCTGCTTTCTGATGTTTGTCACCTTCAGCCTCATGATGTTGGTGCACTTTTGGCACTTCAATGAATCATGAGAAATGTAAGTGCAGGATAGCAAATACACTAAATATTCTGGACATAGTTTCATCACGCGTGCTATAAGGCACTGCTCTAATATCAATTGAAATAAAATAGAGAAATGTTTTCTCCATGTTACTGATTTGGTGGCACCGTGGGCTCTACTTAGAGTTGGACACAAGTCCATTTGCAGCGTGTAAGAATATTTTGTTCTACATTTTGCATGTGTGGAGAAATGCCACTTATGTCTGGAGTGGTGTGTCAGGTATGGGCAGGCATAAAGTCAGTACAGTAGGGTGTGTACTGTACATGTACTGTAAACGTAATACTTCCCCCTGGAGGTGCTAGGAGATAACTTGCCTGACAGTAATAAAGAACTGAAAAAATAAATTCTGCCTCCCTCCTCTGTAATAATGTAAAAGACTATCTGCTCTATTGGGAGAAACTTGTTATGTATAAAATTAAAAACAATTATTACTGACAATTGTAGTAAAACAAGTGTGCACTACTAGGGGTAAATTTACTAAAGCTTCTAAAACAGACAATTGGTGATGTTGCCCATATCAACCAATCAGATACTGTCTATCATTTCTATATTTCCTTTTAGATAATGATAGACAGCATCTGATTGGTTGCTATGGGCAACATCACAAATTCTCTGTTTTAGAAACTTTAGAAAATGTACCCCACCACCCCCACCCCCCTCTTGTTGGCTCCGTTAAGGTGGGTACACACTTAGCGATAAATTAAACAACATTGCTCATTTTGACCCTTCCTGAGTGAAGTCGTTTACTTTGTCGCTAAGTGTGTATGCCGCCAAGCGATGTGCGGCTTCGCAGGTCGTTATCAACCCTCGGTGTTGGCCCTGCATGCACCTCAATTTGGACTCATCATCCAAAACTGCATGGTCCAGCCGGCCGCGGTATGATGTCACTGTGCGATATCATTAGTAATATCGCACAATGCGCATGCCCGCCGCCAGGGAGGGGAACACTAGGTGACTTCGCTCACAGAGCACATTGCCTAGTGTGTACCCACCCTTAGTATAAGAGATACTTAGTAGTGCCCACTTTGTATAAGAAAGAAATAATTTCGCTTTAGGATAAGAAATAATTATTAGAATTGTAAACTAACAATAATCCCCCATTAAGAAGAAAAATAATTAGCAGTGTAAATTTAAAATGATAAATAAATAATAGTGCCCATAAGGAATACAAATAATTAACATTAGTGCCCCTTTAATGTAAAAAATCATTATCAGTGTCTGTGTTTTAGGATTAGATAATACTACTGCTCCTCATATGATTAAGAATCTCATCATTTTCAAATTAAAAAAATCTGGGACTGCAACTTTGCTCAGGTCATAAAATAAAGGCATTTTTCCTTTTAGGGTTCAGATACAGAGGCGTTGGAAAAGTGTGTGGAGGGATGGGGGGGGGGGCAAGGGGCAGCTTGCCCCCCCCCCCCCCCCTTCCCAAACATGAGGCGCCAATTTGCAGGAGAAGTAATGTGCGGCCAGATGAAAGACCGCACATCACAACCTCCGAGCAATGCAGGCAGTGGCGGTTCTTGCCACGGGCAAGCGGTACTTTTGCCCGGGGCGCCGCCTTCCGGAGGGCGCCGGCGCCATCCGGAGGGTGCCGCACCAGGGCAAGATCCGCCACTGTGCCCCCCATAGTGCCCTGCTGTGCCCCCCCGCTTTGAAGGGAACCAGACGCGTAGCGTCTAGTTTCCCTTCATGGAGAGGACCTTAGTTGTGCGGTGCGCGATGACGTCATCGCGCACCGCACAGCAAAGGTCCTCTCCATGAAGGGAAACTAGACACTACGGTCTAGTTTCCCTTCGTCTAGAGGACCTTTGCTGTGCGATGCGCGATGACGTCATCGCGCACCGCACAGCATAGTGGCACAGACACTAGGGGTCATAATTGACCTCTAGTGTCTATGCTGTTCTATGGGAGAGACGTAATAACGTCTCTCCCATAGATCGAAGAGAACAGAAGAGAGGAGGAGAGGAGAAGAGCGGTGCCGCCGGCGGAGGGGGTCTGGATCAGGAACGGGGATGGTAAGTATACTTTTTATTTATTTTTATTTTTTCTTTCAGCGCGCTGACCATGCCCCCAATCGAAGCCACGCCCCCCATATTTTGCCCGGGGCGCCACAAATCATAGAACCGGCCCTGAATGCAGGAATGAGCAGGATATGTGCCTGCACAGCCCATCCGCCCTGCTCCCGCGCCCAGTTCATGTTCACAGAACGGGGCAATAAGCTACCCCCACCCCCACCAGGGGGTGTAGCCTAATGCCAGGAAGCCCGCCCCCATGAGAAACCTGTAGCTGTGCTGTTCAGGTAATGTATCTCTCTCCTTGACACTGTCTTTCCCTCTTTCTATCTGATGAGGGGTACATTTACTAAGCAGTGATAAGAGCAGAGAAGTGAGCCAGTGGAGATATTTCCCCATCAACCAATCAGCACTGAAGTAACATCTATAATTTGCATACTATAAAATGATACAGAGCTGCTGATTGGTTGATGGGGAAATATCTCCACTGGCTCACTTCTCCGCTCTTATCACTGCTTAGTAAATGTAACCCCGACACCTCTTTCTCTCTCTTTCTATCTCCGTCTTTCTTTCCCTGACACTCTCTGTTGCCCTCCTCTCCCTCTTCCTCCCTCCCTCTGACAGGGTTGGAAATAATTTGCCGGCGGCCGGGACGTCGGCGGTTAGAATACCGACCCCCGACCACTGCATCCCGATAGCTAGAATCCCGACAGGGGAAGGTAAGCTTACTTACTAACCCACCCTATCCATAGCCTAAAACCTACACCCCCCCGTCCCCCCCTTCACAGACTAACCGTAACCCTCTCCCCTCTCCGGAGGTGCTAAACCTAACCTCCCCTTCCTGCAGCCTAACCCCTCCCCCACAGCTTAGCCCTAACCCTCTCTGGGGGTGGCTAAACCTAACCCCCCCCCTCCCTCAGCCTAAACATAACCACCCCAGGGCGCAGCCTAACCCTTACCCTCCCACCGCAGCCTAACCCCTTTCCCCGTGGCTGACCCTTCCAGCGTGGTGCTGGATGAGCGTTCGGGATCCTGCTGTCAGGATTCCAGGGTCGGGCTGGAGACCATATTCAGGATGCCAGTGTCGGCATTCCAACTAGTGTTGGGATTCCGGCGTCAGTATTCTGATTGCTAGGTTGCCGACCGGATCCCCTCTGACACCGTTTCTCTCACCTTGACACTCTTTCTCTCTTGCTCCTCTCTTTTTCCCTGATACCCTCGCTCTCATTCTCCCCTCACTCTCTCCCTCGCTCCCCCTCTCTCTCCCTCCCTGATACCCTCTTTTTTTTCTCTCCCTCCCCTCACTCTGTCTCCTGCTCCCCTAAGGGGCATTGTAGTGGCAGGGGGTGAGGTGTGGGTGCGGGAGTCGAGGTGTGTGTGTGTGTGTGTGTGTGTGGGGAGGGGGGGGGGGTTGCACAGAGATATATCCTCCCCACCGTGGTGTGGCCTCCTTTTCATCATGGTAATACTGCCTCCTCCTCCCTGGTGGCACCACCCCCAGGGGCACCAAAATGAGGATTTTTATTTGCGCCCCCAAACCTATAAATGTTCTGACGCCCCTGCAGAGATATGTTATTGAAATGTTAAAACCTATTTCCATATAATGTTAACTTGGCGTACCAGCAATTAGAGGGAAATGAGAATTCTTAGTTAATGATTATGGGGTTCATGCTGAGATATACATAATTTGCATCTAAACTGCAAGCATATAATGTGTCACAAAAATGTGCATTTTGCATAGCATGCGGATGTGGTCATCTAGAGAGACAGCGTCCAGATCAGCTACAGTAACATATGCACCTGCTGTACTCCTGAGGTAAAAAGTAGAAAATGTGCCAAGTTTGTGCCAGTTGATGTGTCCTCAGAGCAGTAGTAAATGCTAAAGAGACAGTACACAGTTCATCTAAAAAAAATGTAGTTCAAGACGAGCGCTTCCAATGGTGTTAATGAAACCAATGGTTCTGTGCATGAAAACGGACTGGTCCCGCCGTATTCTTAGACAAACACTCACATTAGAATTATTCACATTTATTTATTTATTCACATAAAGGTATCTTTACAGCCAGGGGCGTATCTACCCATTGGCCAGGAAGGCACTCGCCATGGGCATCAGCCGAGCAGGGGGCGCCGCTCGATGGTGCCCCCCTCGGCCAATGGGTGGAATCCCTTAAGCTGTAGTGTCTGGCAATACCTGCTGTGCCGAGCTGCCTGTGCATTGCCTGGGATGGAGGGCGGAGGATCGCTCAGCAGGCAGAAGGTGGCGCCGGTGTCCGACACCGCAAAGCACTACAGGGAAGAAACTGAAAACAAACTGCAACTCCCAGCAACCCTTTCTGTCGGGAGCTCCCGGCGGCAAGGGCTGCTGGGAGCTGTAGCTTATTTTCAGTTTCTTCACGTAGTTTGGTGCGGTGCCGGACACTGGCGCCAGCTCCTGCCTGCAGAGAGATCCTCCGTCCTCCATTCCAGACAGCTCGGCACAGCAGGTTTTGCCAGAAACTACGGCTATCTGCTGGGATGTTGTGGGGTGGGGACTAGGACTATGCCCTGTGGGAGGCTAAGTATGTGCTAGGAGTGAGGGAGACTACTACTATGTGCTAAGGGTGGACTATAGCTATGTGCTGGGAGGGGGATGGGGACTATGGCTATGTGCTGGGGGGACTATGGCTATTGCTTGAGGAGGTGGGGGCTATGGCTATTTACTGCGAGGAGACTATGGCTATGTGCTGGGAGGGGATGGGGACTATGACTGTGGGGCATATCTGGCACTGTGGGGGGCATATGTGTATCTGCACTGTGGGGGCATATCTAGCACCATGGGGGCATATCTGGCACTATGAGGGAATATCTGACACAGTGGTGGCATGTGTATCTGGCACTGTGGGGGCATATCTGGTACTGTGGGAACATATGTGTATCTAGCACTGTGGGGGAATATCTGGCACTGTGGGGGCATATGTGTTTCTGGCACTTTGGGAGCATGTGTGTATCTGGCACTGTGGGGGCATGTGTGTATCTGGCACTGTGGGGGCATATGTGTATCTGGCACTATTGGGGCATGTGTGTATCTGGCACTATTGGGGCATGTGTGTATCTGGCACTGCACTATTGGGGTCATATGTGTATCACTTCCCCTTTTACATTGGCCACGCCCCATGTGGCATGTGGCCACACCCATTTTTTGGTGTTCGCACACAGTACCACTAAGAATTTTTTTCTACTTGCACCACTGGGTAGTGTACTACACTGCACTTCTTTGCACTACTATTTGATTATACTACCTGGTCTTGGGTGGCATTGCCTCCTCAGCCAGGCCAGGCACTGCTGATGTCTCCTCAGTGTTATAAGAATTAAATGTGTGGGCATAATGTGTAAAGGGAACTGCTACTGTGTGGGCATGATGTTTATAAGGGTTACTACTGTGTAGCAAAATTTGAATTGGGGGAACTATTGTATGGCCATGCCCCTTTCCCACAAGATCATGTCCCTTTTTTGCACATGCACCTTCCCTATTTCAAATATGGGGGGCGCCAGTCCCTTACTTTGCCAGGGGCGCCCGGACCCCTAGATACACAGGCATTCGTTCACCAAGGACCCGTCAGAAAACCCTTGCAGCCACACTTACAATAGATTCCTGTACAACACTACTAATTACACTGTTAGGCGCCGCGGTCCGGAACTTCCTCCCGGCCCGGCGTCTAGCAACTAAGGACGCCGTGCGCGCTGAGCCGCCGGCTCCCTAGCAACACTAGGGACGCCGGGCGCGCCGAGCCGCCGGGACCCTAGCAACGGGGATGCCACGGACGGACCGCGTTCCCCGTTGCTGGGTTGATTATTTAACTGTGCACACATGTTTTCTGGTCGTGCAGCAAGGCAGCTGCATGACATTCATTGTAATCAGGCTCTGGACTCTGATTGGAGGATTCCCTGCTAAATACCTTCTCAGTGCCTCACACAGACGCCGGTGATAGTTTCCTGCATGCTGCTCATGTTGGTGAACGTCTGTTCCTGGTCTGCTGTGCCCGGTCATTCCAGTCCTCTGAGTTCCTGAGTCTTGGTGTTTGTCATCTCATCCCAAGGAGTTCTCCTGGTCCTCATTTGCCTGTGACAGTCTTTAGAGGATCTCGTTTGGTTTCGTGAGTGGTGGCTCTGCCACGTGCTGCGGCCTAGGCCGCTTTATATTGTGTTCTGGTTTTGGAGCATTTGCGGAGGTATCCGCTTCCACAGTCCTCTCCGGAACTCGGCGGTGCCGTGTAGGAGAGTGGACAAGTGGAGTATTTTGGTTGTTCTTTTCCCTGGCGGTAATCCGCGCATACTTTAGTTTTAGGTTTGTTATTAGCCCCTGGCCTTGTTGTTTAGTTAGAGGGCCCCTTGTTATCACCCTGTCTCGGTTCACTCTTTGTCTCTCATTAAGACCTGAGGGGGCATCGGAGTTGGGCAGACATAATCCGCCCTTCAAACGCGGCTGCCATGGGCCCAAGCAACCATAGTCTCGCAAGAGTGTACTGACAGCACGGGCGAGACAACGGAGATAGGGCGCCAGGGGCTATTCCCATTCCTTTCCCCTTTCCCAGCATTTCGTTCTGGTATTCAGGTCCTTTCATATAAGATCACCCCAGACCTGAGTATTAGAATCATAACATTATCACCGGCCCAAAAACTTAAAAAAAAAAAAAAAAGGGTTTTACATTTTTTCCCATTCAGTTTTGGTAAGAGTTAACCGGCTTCATGAATCCGGCAGGGTTAGGATGAAATCCCGGTCAGCTTTTAGTTAACCAAATTCAAGAACTTACTCAGATGGTTCAGGACCTTTCTCTTCGGGTGAGATCGCAGGAAGATCTTTTGCGAGCCTCCCCGAGGGTGGTCCCAGAACCAAAGATGCATTTACCCGACCGTTTTTCGGGTAACCGAAAAGATTTTTTTAATTTTAAAGAAGCTTGTAAGCTATATTTTCGTTTAAGGCCTAGTTCCTCTGGTACTGAATCTCAGCGGGTTGGGATTATAATGTCGTTACTCCAGGGGGATCCACAGACCTGGGCGTTTGGGTTAAAAGCTGAAGATCCTGCTTTGTTATCTGTAGACGCCTTTTTTAAATCATTAAGTCTGTTGTATGATGACCCAGATAGAGAGGCGTCAGCTGAGAGTCACCTGCGTGCTCTCAAACAAGGTAAAAATCCAGCAGAGGCGTATTGTACCGAATTTCGCCGCTGGTCGAACGACTGTGGCTGGAATGACCCGGCCCTGCACAGTCAGTTTCGCCTCGGTTTATCTGAACTTATTAAAGACAGTCTCCTCCAGTACCCCGCTCCTGAGACTCTCGATAAACTCATGGAGCTTGCTATAAAAATAGATCGTCGTCTCCGAGAGCGGAGGGCTGAAAGAGGAACAACTGTTAGGCCTAGTCCTTGTGTTTATAACTTTCCAGAGGACGTCGAGGAGCCCATGCAGATGGGTCTTTCCCGGCTGTCCCCAGAGGAAAGAACCAGAAGATTAAGTTCTGGTCTTTGTTTGTACTGTGGTGGTAAGGGACATGTTGCTCGCAACTGCCCGAACAAGTCGGGAAACGCTCTGACCAAGTGAATTGTGAGGGGGTTCACTTAGGTCTGCAGCTTATCTCCTCAAATGACTCTCTCTTAGTCCCTGTTAAGATTTCCTTTGGCAGCCTCAGTTCATTGGTGTCGGCCTTTGTCGACAGTGGAGCTGCAGGAAATTTTATGGATTTAACTTGGGCTAAGGCCTTAGACATTCCACAGATACCGTTGGATAAACGTATCACCATACACGGGTTAGATGGGGGTCCGCTTTCCAATGGGATAATTACTCACCGCACACCTCCAGTATTACTTACAGTAGGAGCCTTACATTCTGAAGATATAGAATTCTACCTTACACATTGTCCGGCAGTTCCTGTAGTTTTGGGTCACCCTTGGCTTGCCTTTCATAATCCCACCATTGATTGGCGGTCCGGGGAGATTTCCCAATGGGGTCCTTTTTGTGTTAAGGAATGTATTTCTTATCCAGTCCGGGTTGCAGCAATCGTCCCAGAGCTTATTCCTGTGGAATATCAGGATTTTGCCGATGTGTTCTCCAAAGGCAATGCGGACATTCTGCCTCCCCATCGGTCCTACGATTGTGCAATTGAGTTAGTACCATGTGCCACTTTGCCTAAAGGGAGATTAAATGCCCTGTCCGGGCCAGAAACCACGGCCATGAATAATTACATTCAGGAAAGCCTTAAAAAAGGTTTTATTAGGCCTTCAAAATCTCCGTTGAGTGCAGGATTTTTCTTTGTTGAGAAAAAATATGGGTCACTTAGACCATGTATTGATTTTAGAGCTCTGAATAAGATCTCTGTGAAAAACACCTATCCTTTGCCATTAATTTCAGTGCTTTTTGATCAGTTACGCTCCGCCGTGATCTTTTCGAAAATTGATCTTAGGGGAGCTTACAACCTCATCCGAATAAAATCTGGGGATGAGTGGAAGACGGCTTTCAGCACTCAGTCGGGTCACTATGAATTAGGGATGAGCGGGTTCGGTTCCTCGGAATCCGAACCCGCCCGAACTTCATGTTTTTTTACACGGGGCCGAGCGACTCGGATCTTCCCGCCTTGCTCGGTTAACCGGAGCGCGCCCGAACGTCATCATCCCGCTGTCGGATTCTCGCGAGGCTCGGATTCTATCGCGAGACTCGGATTCTATATAAGGAGCCGCGCGTCGCCGCCATTTTCACACGTGCATTGAGATTCATAGGGAGAGGACGTGGCTGGCGTCCTCTCCGTTTATAGAGAAGAGAGTGAGACAGTAGAGAGAGACACAGTAGTAATTTTGGGGAGCATTAGGAGGAGTACTAGTTAGTTACTTGCTGAAGTGATAGATAGTGTGACTGTATATTATCTGACTTGTGGGGGAGACACTGACAGTGGGGAGCAGTTAGAGTCTGAGAGCAGGACTCAGGAGTACATATAACGTACAGTGCACACTTTTGCTGCCAGAGTGCCACACTGCCATTGTGACCACACTGACCACCAGTATAATATATATTGTGATTGTCTGCTTAGGAGTACTACTTGCAAGTTGCTGATAGTGTGACCAGTGACCTGACCACCAGTCACCACCAGTTTAATATATATATATATATATATATATATAATTGTATATAATATATATATAATATTGTATACCACCTACCCGTGGTTTTTTTTTTTTTCTTTCTTCTTTATACATACTACTATAGTAGCTTACTGTAGCAGTCTGCGGTGCTGCTGAGCTGACAGTGTCCAGCAGGTCCGTCATCAGTCATTACATAATAAATATATATACCTGTCCGGCTGCAGTACTAGTGATATTATATATATATATATTGATTTCATCTCATTATCATCCAGTCTATATTAGCAGCAGACACAGTACGGTAGTCCACGGCTGTAGCTACCTCTGTGTCGGCAGTCGCTGGTCCATCCATAATTGTATACCACCTACCCGTGGTTTTTTTTTTTTCTTTCTTCTTTATACATACTACTATAGTAGCTTACTGTAGCAGTCTGCGGTGCTGCTGAGCTGACTGTGTCCAGCAGGTCCGTCATCAGTCATTACATAATAAATATATATACCTGTCCGGCTGCAGTACTAGTGATATTATATATATATATATTGATTTCATCTCATTATCATCCAGTCTATATTAGCAGCAGACACAGTACGGTAGTCCACGGCTGTAGCTACCTCTGTGTCGGCAGTCGCTGGTCCATCCATAATTGTATACCACCTACCCGTGGTTTTTTTTCTTTTTCTTTCTTCTTCTTTATACATACTACTATAGTAGCTTACTGTAGCAGTCTGCGGTGCTGCTGAGCTGACAGTGTCCAGCAGGTCCGTCATCAGTCATTACATAATAAATATATATACCTGTCCGGCTGCAGTACTAGTGATATTATATATATATATATTGATTTCATCTCATTATCATCCAGTCTATATTAGCAGCAGACACAGTACGGTAGTCCACGGCTGTAGCTACCTCTGTGTCGGCAGTCGCTGGTCCATCCATAATTGTATACCACCTACCCGTGGGTTTTTTTTTTCTTTCTTCTTCTTTATACATACTACTATAGTAGCTTACTGTAGCAGTCTGCGGTGCTGCTGAGCTGACAGTGTCCAGCAGGTCCGTCATCAGTCATTACATAATAAATATATATACCTGTCCGGCTGCAGTACTAGTGATATTATATATATATATATATTGATTTCATCTCATTATCATCCAGTCTATATTAGCAGCAGACACAGTACGGTAGTCCACGGCTGTAGCTACCTCTGTGTCGGCAGTCGCTGGTCCATCCATAATTGTATACCACCTACCCGTGGTTTTTTTTTTCTTCTTTCTTCTTTATACATACTACTATAGTAGCTTACTGTAGCAGTCTGCGGTGCTGCTGAGCTGACAGTGTCCAGCAGGTCCGTCATCAGTCATTACATAATAAATATATATACCTGTCCGGCTGCAGTACTAGTGATATTATATATATATATATATATTGATTTCATCTCATTATCATCCAGTCTATATTAGCAGCAGACACAGTACGGTAGTCCACGGCTGTAGCTACCTCTGTGTCGGCAGTCGCTCGTCCATCCATAAGTATACTAGTATCCATCCATCTCCATTGTTTACCTGAGGTGCCTTTTAGTTGTGCCTATTAAAATATGGAGAACAAAAATGTTGAGGTTCCAAAATTAGGGAAAGATCAAGATCCACTTCCACCTCGTGCTGAAGCTGCTGCCACTAGTCATGGCCGAGACGATGAAATGCCAGCAACGTCGTCTGCCAAGGCCGATGCCCAATGTCATAGTACAGAGCATGTAAAATCCAAAACACCAAATATCAGTAAAAAAAGGACTCCAAAATCTAAAATAAAATTGTCGGAGGAGAAGCGTAAACTTGCCAATATGCCATTTACCACACGGAGTGGCAAGGAACGGCTGAGGCCCTGGCCTATGTTCATGGCTAGTGGTTCAGCTTCACATGAGGATGGAAGCACTCAGCCTCTCGCTAGAAAACTGAAAAGACTCAAGCTGGCAAAAGCACCGCAAAGAACTGTGCGTTCTTCGAAATCCCAAATCCACAAGGAGAGTCCAATTGTGTCGGTTGCGATGCCTGACCTTCCCAACACTGGACGTGAAGAGCATGCGCCTTCCACCATTTGCACGCCCCCTGCAAGTGCTGGAAGGAGCACCCGCAGTCCAGTTCCTGATAGTCAGATTGAAGATGTCAGTGTTGAAGTACACCAGGATGAGGAGGATATGGGTGTTGCTGGCGCTGGGGAGGAAATTGACAAGGAGGATTCTGATGGTGAGGTGGTTTGTTTAAGTCAGGCACCCGGGGAGACACCTGTTGTCCGTGGGAGGAATAGGGCCGTTGACATGCCTGGTGAAAATACCAAAAAAATCAGCTCTTCGGTGTGGAAGTATTTCACCAGAAATGCGGACAACATTTGTCAAGCCGTGTGTTGCCTTTGTCAAGCTGTAATAAGTAGGGGTAAGGACGTTAACCACCTCGGAACATCCTCCCTTATACGTCACCTGCAGCGCATTCATAATAAGTCAGTGACAAGTTCAAAAACTTTGGGCGACAGCGGAAGCAGTCCACTGACCAGTAAATCCCTTCCTCTTGTAACCAAGCTCACGCAAACCACCCCACCAACTCCCTCAGTGTCAATTTCCTCCTTCCCCAGGAATGCCAATAGTCCTGCATGCCATGTCACTGGCAATTCTGATGAGTCCTCTCCTGCCTGGGATTCCTCCGATGCATCCTTGCGTGTAACGCCTACTGCTGCTGGCGCTGCTGTTGTTGCTGCTGGGAGTCGATGGTCATCCCAGAGGGGAAGTCGTAAGCCCACTTTTACTACTTCCACCAAGCAATTGACTGTCCAACAGTCCTTTGCGAGGAAGATGAAATATCACAGCAGTCATCCTGTTGCAAAGCGGATAACTGAGGCCTTGACAACTATGTTGGTGTTAGACGTGCGTCCGGTATCCGCCGTTAGTTCACAGGGAACTAGACAATTTATTGAGGCAGTGTGCCCCCGTTACCAAATACCATCTAGGTTCCACTTCTCTAGGCAGGCGATACCGAGAATGTACACGGACGTCAGAAAAAGAGTCACCAGTGTCCTAAAAAATGCAGTTGTACCCAATGTCCACTTAACCACGGACATGTGGACAAGTGGAGCAGGGCAGGGTCAGGACTATATGACTGTGACAGCCCACTGGGTAGATGTATGGACTCCCGCCGCAAGAACAGCAGCGGCGGCACCAGTAGCAGCATCTCGCAAACGCCAACTCTTTCCTAGGCAGGCTACGCTTTGTATCACCGGTTTCCAGAATACGCACACAGCTGAAAACCTCTTACGGCAACTGAGGAAGATCATCGCGGAATGGCTTACCCCAATTGGACTCTCCTGTGGATTTGTGGCATCGGACAACGCCAGCAATATTGTGTGTGCATTAAATATGGGCAAATTCCAGCACGTCCCATGTTTTGCACATACCTTGAATTTGGTGGTGCAGAATTTTTTAAAAAACGACAGGGGCGTGCAAGAGATGCTGTCGGTGGCCAGAAGAATTGCGGGACACTTTCGGCGTACAGGCACCACGTACAGAAGACTGGAGCACCACCAAAAACGCCTGAACCTGCCCTGCCATCATCTGAAGCAAGAAGTGGTAACGAGGTGGAATTCAACCCTCTATATGCTTCAGAGGTTGGAGGAGCAGCAAAAGGCCATTCAAGCCTATACAATTGAGCACGATATAGGAGGTGGAATGTACCTGTCTCAAGCGCAGTGGAGAATGATTTCAACGTTGTGCAAGGTTCTGCAACCTTTTGAACTTGCCACACGTGAAGTCAGTTCAGACACTGCCAGCCTGAGTCAGGTCATTCCCCTCATCAGGCTTTTGCAGAAGAAGCTGGAGGCATTGAAGGAGGAGCTAAAAGGGAGCGATTCCGCTAGGCATGTGGGACTTGTGGATGGAGCCCTTAATTCGCTTAACAAGGATTCACGGGTGGTCAATCTGTTGAAATCAGAGCACTACATTTTGGCCACCGTGCTCGATCCTAGATTTAAAACCTACCTTGGATCTCTCTTTCCGGCAGACACAAGTCTGCTGGGGTTCAAAGACCTGCTGGTGACAAAATTGTCAAGTCAAGCGGAACGCGACCTGTCAACATCTCCTCCTTCACATTCTCCCGCAACTGGGGGTGCGAGGAAAAGGCTCAGAATTCCGAGCCCACCCGCTGGCGGTGATGCAGGGCAGTCTGGAGCGACTGCTGATGCTGACATCTGGTCCGGACTGAAGGACCTGACAACGATTACGGACATGTCGTCTACTGTCACTGCATATGATTCTGTCACCATTGAAAGAATGGTGGAGGATTATATGAGTGACCGCATCCAAGTAGGCACGTCAGACAGTCCGTACTTATACTGGCAGGAAAAAGAGGCAATTTGGAGGCCCTTGCACAAACTGGCTTTATTCTACCTAAGTTGCCCTCCTACAAGTGTGTACTCCGAAAGAGTGTTTAGTGCCGCCGCTCACCTTGTCAGCAATCTGCGTACGAGGTTACTTCCAGAAAATGTGGAGAAGATGATGTTCATTAAAATGAATTATAATCAATTCCTCCGTGGAGACATTGACCAGCAGCAATTGCCTCCACAAAGTACACAGGGAGCTGAGATGGTGGATTCCAGTGGGGACGAATTGATAATCTGTGAGGAGGGGGATGTACACGGTGATATATCGGAGGATGATGATGAGGTGGACATCTTGCCTCTGTAGAGCCAGTTTGTGCAAGGAGAGATTAATTGCTTCTTTTTCGGTGGGGGTCCAAACCAACCCGTCATTTCAGTCACAGTCGTGTGGCAGACCCTGTCACTGAAATGATGGGTTGGTTAAAGTGTGCATGTCCTGTTTATACAACATAAGGGTGGGTGGGAGGGCCCAAGGACAATTCCATCTTGCACCTCTTTTTTCTTTCATTTTTATTTGCATCATGTGCTGTTTGGGGAGTGTTTTTTGGAAGGGCCATCCTGCGTGACACTGCAGTGACACTCCTAGATGGGCCAGGTGTTTGTGTCGGCCACTAGGGTCGCTTAGCTTACTCACACAGCTACCTCATTGCGCCTCTTTTTTTCTTCTTTGCGTCATGTGCTGTTTGGGGAGTGTTTTTTGGAAGGGCCATCCTGCGTGACACTGCAGTGCCACTCCTAGATGGGCCAGGTGTTTGTGTCGGCCACTAGGGTCGCTTAGCTTACTCACACAGCTACCTCATTGCGCCTCTTTTTTTCTTCTTTGCGTCATGTGCTGTTTGGGGAGTGTTTTTTGGAAGGGCCATCCTGCGTGACACTGCAGTGCCACTCCTAAATGGGCCAGGTGTTTGTGTCGGCCACTAGGGTCGCTTATCTTACTCACACAGCTACCTCATTGCGCCTCTTTTTTTCTTCTTTGCGTCATGTGCTGTTTGGGGAGTGTTTTTTGGAAGGGCCATCCTGCGTGACACTGCAGTGCCACTCCTAGATGGGCCAGGTGTTTGTGTCGGCCACTAGGGTCGCTTAGCTTACTCACACAGCTACCTCATTGCGCCTCTTTTTTTCTTCTTTGCGTCATGTGCTGTTTGGGGAGTGTTTTTTGGAAGGGCCATCCTGCGTGACACTGCAGTGCCACTCCTAGATGGGCCAGGTGTTTGTGTCGGCCACTAGGGTCGCTTAGCTTACTCACACAGCTACCTCATTGCGCCTCTTTTTTTCTTCTTTGCGTCATGTGCTGTTTGGGGAGTGTTTTTTGGAAGGGCCATCCTGCGTGACACTGCAGTGACACTCCTAGATGGGCCAGGTGTTTGTGTCGGCCACTAGGGTCGCTTAGCTTACTCACACAGCTACCTCATTGCGCCTCTTTTTTTCTTCTTTGCGTCATGTGCTGTTTGGGGAGTGTTTTTTGGAAGGGCCATCCTGCGTGACACTGCAGTGACACTCCTAGATGGGCCAGGTGTTTGTGTCGGCCACTAGGGTCGCTTAGCTTAGTCATCCAGCGACCTCGGTGCAAATTTTAGGACTAAAAATAATATTGTGAGGTGTGAGGTATTCAGAATAGACTGAAAATGAGTGGAAATTATGGTTTTTGAGGTTAATAATACTTTGGGATCAAAATGACCCCCAAATTCTATGATTTAAGCTGTTTTTTAGGGTTTTTTGAAAAAAACACCCGAAACCAAAACACACCCGAATCCGACAAAAAAAATTCGGTGAGGTTTTGCCAAAACGCGGTCGAACCCAAAACACGGCCGCGGAACCGAACCCAAAACCAAAACACAAAACCCGAAAAATTGCAAGTGCACATCCCTACTATGAATACCTGGTGATGCCGTTCGGCCTGTCAAATGCTCCGGCGGTTTTTCAAGACCTCATTAACGATGTTCTCCGTGACTTCCTTGGGAAGTTCGTGGTCGTTTATCTTGATGACATTTTGATATACTCTGAGTCTTTGGAACAACATGTTACCCAGGTGCGTCTGGTTCTTCAAAAATTACGAGAGAATCATTTATATGCCAAGCTTGAGAAGTGTGATTTTCACATCACAGAGGTGTCTTTCTTGGGGTACATTATTTCTCCCCAGGGATTTTTCATGGAACCGAAAAAACTCCAGGCCATCCTTAATTGGGCGCAACCCACTAATTTAAAAGCAATTCAGCGCTTTTTAGGGTTTGCTAATTATTATAGGCGGTTCATTCATACTTTTTCTGACCTGGTCGCTCCCATAGTAGCTTTGACTAAAAAAGGAGCAGATCCCTCCAATTGGTCGCTTGAAGCTGAGTTAGCCTTCCGGGCCTTGAAGCAGGCCTTTGTCTCAGCTCCTGTCCTCAGACATCCTAATCCGGAGCTTCCCTTTATTGTGGAGGTTGATGCCTCAGAGGTTGGAGTGGGGGCTATCCTTTCTCAGGAAGATCCGGAGTCTCAGGAGTTACATCCTTGTGCCTTCATGTCCAGGAAATTCTCCTCCGCTGAATACAACTATGACGTTGGTAATCGGGAATTACTGGCAGTAAAATGGGCTTTCGAGGAATGGAGGCATTGGCTGGAGGGAGCTAGGCATACTATTACTGTTTTTACTGACCATAAGAACCTGCAATATATTGAATCAGCTAAACGGCTTAATGCTCGGCAGGCACGTTGGGCATTGTTTTTTACTCGTTTCAGGTTTATAATCACCTTCAGGCCTGGTTCCAAGAATACGAAAGCTGATGCCCTGTCACGTTGCTTTCTTCCGGTTCACAATAGCAATCCTGTTACTACCCCCATAGTTCCATCTTCAGTCATCCGGGCAGGCCTCACACAGGATTTATTTACTCAGTTAAACCAGCTTCAACACCAAGCTGCTAGACTTACTCCTGCTGGTCGTCTTTTTGTCCCTGAATTTTTGAGAGGCACTGTTTTAACTGAGTTTCATGACAACAAAGTCTCGGGGCATCCGGGTATTACTAAGACCTTGGAGTTAGTCTCTCGCTCAGTGTGGTGGCCTAGTCTTTCTAAAGACGTTAAGGAATTCGTCCATTCCTGTCAGGTTTGTGCACAGCATAAGGTTCCTCGTTCGCTGCCTATCGGGCAACTTATGCCTTTAGCCGTTCCTCTCAGGCCATGGTCTCATATTTCCATGGATTTCGTGGTGGACCTTCCCCTTTCAGCCGGATTGCGAGTCATTTGGGTGGTAGTGGACCGATTTAGTAAAATGGCTCATTTCATTGCTCTTCCCCGATTACCCTCTGCTCAAGGGTTGGCAGTTTTGTTCCTCCGCCATGTGTTCAGGCTCCATGGTTTGCCCACTGATGTTGTCTCTGATCGGGGTCCACAATTCATCGCACGATTCTGGAAACGCTTTTGTGCCTCATTGAAGATGAAACTGTCTTTAACATCGGGTTACCATCCACAGTCTAACGGGCAAACCGAACGAGTCAACCAGTCATTAAAACAGTACTTACGCTTGTATTCGGTCAAACTCCAGAATGATTGGTCCGAGTTTCTTCCTTTGGCCGAATTTGCTTATAATAACTCTTGTCATTCCTCCACCAAGGAGTCCCCATTCTTTTCAGTCTTTGGTTTTCATCCTAGAGCCAACTCTTTTTTTCCATCATTCTCCAGTTTCCTCGTTGACCTTAACCTCCCATCTCAGAGCAATTTGGAGAAAAGTGCACCTTGCCCTCAGAAAAGCGGCCTTCCGAGAAAATACATTTTCTGATAGGCTCCGACGTCCTTGCACTTTTAAGGTGGGAGATAAGGTATGGTTGTCAACTCGCAACATCAAGCTTCGACAACCCTCGGCTAGACTAGGACCCAAATTTGTTGGACCATTTCTTATCATTAAGAAGGTCAATCCAGTTGCTTTTCGGCTACGCTTGCCAAGATCTCTCAGAATTGGGAATACTTTCCATTGTTACCTGTTGAAACAATATGTTTCTTCCAGCAGATTTCCTCGGAGGACCTCCCAGGGTAGATCTCCAGTGGATGTGCAGGGACAACAGGAGTTCTTGGTAGAGAAGGTGTTAGATTCAAAAGTTTCCCGGGGCCGGCTTTATTTTTTGGTTCACTGGAAAGGCTATGGTCCGGAGGAAAGGTCTTGGGTCTTGGATAAGGATCTACATGCCCCTAAACTCAAGAGATCATTCTTTCAGGAATTTCCTCAGAAACCTGGCTTTAGGGGTTCATTGACCCCTCCTCAAGGGGGGGGTACTGTTAGGCGCCGCAGTCCGGGACTTCCTCCCGGCCCGGCGCCTAGCAACTAAGGACGCCGTGCGCGCTGAGCCGCCGGCTCCCTAGCAACACTAGGGACGCCGGGCGCGCCGAGCCGCCGGGACCCTAGCAATGGGGACGCCACGGACGGACCGCGTTCCCCGTTGCTGGGTTGATTATTTAACTGTGCACACATGTTTTCTGGTCGTGCAGCAAGGCAGCTGCATGACATTCATTGTAATCAGGCTCTGGACTCTGATTGGAGGATTCCCTGCTAAATACCTTCTCAGTGCCTCACACAGACGCTGGTGATAGTTTCCTGCATGCTGCTCATGTTGGTGAACGTCTGTTCCTGGTCTGCTGTGCCCGGTCATTCCAGTCCTCTGAGTTCCTGAGTCTTGGTGTTTGTCATCTCATCCCAAGGAGTTCTCCTGGTCCTCATTTGCCTGTGACAGTCTTTAGAGGATCTCGTTTGGTTTCGTGAGTGGTGGCACTGCCACGTGCTGCGGCCTAGGCCGCTTTATATTGTGTTCTGGTTTTGGAGCATTTGCGGAGGTATCCGCTTCCACAGTCCTCTCCGGAACTCGGCGGTGCCGTGTAGGAGAGTGGACAAGTGGAGTATTTTGGTTGTTCTTTTCCCTGGCGGTAATCCGCGCATACTTTAGTTTTAGGTTTGTTAGTAGCCCCTGGCCTTGTTGTTTAGTTAGAGGGCCCCTTGTTATCACCCTGTCTCGGTTCACTCTTTGTCTCTCATTAAGACCTGAGGGGGCATCGGAGTTGGGCAGACGTAATCCGCCCTTCAAATGCGGCTGCCATGGGCCCAAGCAACCATAGTCTCGCAAGAGTGTACTGACAGCACGGGCGAGACAACGGAGATAGGGCGCCAGGGGCTATTCCCATTCCTTTCCCAGCATTACGTTCTGGTATTCAGGTCCTTTCATATAAGATCACCCCAGACCTGAGTATTAGAATCATAACATACACTTACATTAGATTTCTGTCTCGAGTGCACGGAAAGGTATCTTTATTTCCCGTAGTTTCCTCCAATTTGAACAAGACGTAGGCGGGAAAATACGATCCACAAGAGGTTTAATAGTCTACAAGCAATGTAACAACTTAAAAAAGTCCACTTAAAATTAGAGCTGTGCGCCAGACTCGCAGATTTGGGGGGTAATTCAAACCTGATCACTAGGGTGCATTTTTTGCCGCCCTGCAATCAGATAGTCGCCGCCTACAGGCGGAGGGTATATTTTGTGTGCAGGAGTGCATTCACATTTGTAGCAGAGCTGCACAAACATCAGTTTCTGCAGTCTCTGCTCAGCCCAGGACTTACTGAGCCGCTGCGATGATGTCAGAAACACTCCCTACAAGCGCCTGGTCCCTCCTGCGCTTTCCCGGACCCTCCTACAAAACGGTTAGTTGCCACCCACATATGGCCTCTTCCTGTCAGCCACCTTGCAATCGCCGTGCAATCTCTTTTTTCGCACCATCCCGTCGCTCTGCACCGATGCTAGGTGCAGTCGTCCAGCGCGCCTGTGCATTGCGGTGCATACGCATGCGCAGTACAGACCTGATCGCCCGCTGTGCGAAAATGCAGACAGCGATCAGGTCTGAATTACCCCCTTGGATTTGGATTCGTCGGCGGGATTTGGATTTAGATTTGCCAAACAGCCGTGATGGGTTTTGGATCTGGATTTGGATTTTTTTTTTTTAATTGTCAAAAAAAAAGCCAAAATCACATAATTTTTGTGTGTTTTTTTTTTTGTCCCTGGAGTATTATTAACCTCAATAACATTAATTTCCAGTCATTTGCAGACAAGTTTGACCACCTTATAGCTAGTTGTTTTCATCCACTTTAGATCAAAGGGGGTCATTCCGAGTTGTTCGCTCGGTAATTTTCTTTGCATTGCAGCGATTTTCCGCAAACTGCGCATGCGCAATGTTCGCACTGCGACTGCGCCAAGTAAATTTGCTATGAAGTTTGGTATTTTACTCACGGCATTACGAGGTGTTTTCTTCGTTCTGGTGATCGTAATGTGATTGACAGGAAGTGGGTGTTTCTGGGCGGAAACTGGACGTTTTATGGGTGTGTGTGAAAAAACGCTGCCGTTTCTGGGAAAAACGCGGGAGTGGCTGGAGAAACGGAGGAGTGTCTGGGCGAACGCTGGGTGTGTTTGTGACGTCAAACCAGGAACGACAAGCACTGAACTGATCGCAGTGGCAGAGTAAGTCTCGAGCTACTCAGAAACTGCTAAGAAATTTCTATTCGCAATTTTGAGAATCTTTTGTTCGCAATTTTGCTAAGCAAAGATTCACTCCCAGTAGGCGGCGGCTTAGCGTGTGCAATGCTGCTAAAAGCAGCTTGCGAGCGAACAACTCGGAATGAGGGCCAAAGTCTCCAGCGAGCTGGCTAGTTACTTACTACAAGGCGACAGAGTAGCGGCACAGACAGACGGCAGTTTGTAGCATATCTATGAAACACTGTCACACAGCAGTGGGATAAATGAACGGTGGTCCAAGATGGAATTGTCCTTGGGCCCTCCATCCCACCCACCCTTATGTTGGATATTAAACAGGACACTCACAGTTTAACAAACCAATCATTTCAGCGATGAGGACTGCCACAGTTGTGGCTGGAATGATTGGTTTGTTTGGGGAAAAAAACAAACAAGCCAACAACTGCCTTAAAGCAACAGCTCTACAGTGTCATCGCCATTGCCATCCTCATCCTCACCCTCATCAGTGTGTACATCCTCATCATCGTCACACAATATGAATTCATCCCCGCTGAAAACCACCATTACAGGTGTAATGTATTTCTATGTAATTGCTGGGAAAGGTCTTCCTTGTGTAATTTCCAGTTAATTTTGATGAACATCATCTTTTCCACATTTTGAGGAAGTAGCCTCCTACGCCATTCACTCACAAGGTTCCCAACTGAGCTGAAAACTCTCTCCGAGTACACACTGGAGCTTAAGTACTGTAATACAAAGCCAGATTGTATAGGGCCACCATATTGACTTTTTTTCCTTCCAGTACACGAAGGGACTCTGTGACCTGCCTACTTTTCTGGTGTTGTGAAAATAATCCTCCACCATTCTTTGGATGGTGATCATATCAGATGTAGTTACGGTAGAGGTGTCACTAGTACTGGCCCAGTTCATTTACACCTGACCAGATGTCAAAATGTTGTTTTTACTGATCTGTATCCCCGCTAGGTCTTTTGGGAAAATTTAGTTTTTGTCCTGGCTGTTTCGGAAGAAACTGAAGGAGGAGACGTCACTTGAGCTGCCAACTTGCTCACCAGGAGCTCTTTGCATCTTTTAAAATCTGTATCAGTTGGAAAGAAAGACACAGCATATGCATTGCCAGATTAAAGAGGGGATGCAGGGCATACTGTACCCCTGGTCAGAGCACACTGACATCACTAGCTTTCCTTCTTAAGCAGCAGCAGCAGAATCAGCAGCCAGAATGTGAGCAGGACAGTACGAAGTGCAGGCAGAGACACAAGAATTTCATGTTTCATGTGCTACCGAGCTTTTTGACCAGAGGAGAGCTTGGAGGGTGGAGAGAGCTGTAAGTGACACATGAATCCCAGCTTCTCCTCCTCCCAGCCTGGGTGTCTGACTCCTGTGTAAACGGTTATTCAACTAAACTATTTGGGTCTAGAGATAGAGACACAGAGTCCTCCTGAGTCCTGTCCCAGTGTGTAAGTGGTACAGAGGCTGCTGCTGTTATTGCATGTGACAAGATAAATTATCTTATTTTTCTATGTGTATTTTAAGGTTAAGTTGTATTAGTTCCACTACAAGAAAAGTTTATAAAATAGTTGTCTTTCAATTAGGTGGAGCTATAAACAGTACCCAGGCATTATTAAACTATTAGTTAAAACTAATATACACCATTGTTTTAAAAAAAATAATTCCAAAATATCTTTATTGAGGTTTAGAAAATACAACAAACGGTAGCAGATAAGGACGTATAGTCCAACCGTACATAGAATCACAATGGTCATCTATACAGTCACATACAAGGTGGAAGGGATCCAGTAGAGAACCTCACATTTTCCATTTTCTAATTAGGAGCATCGAAATACATGTAACAGAGTAACACACAGTAAAAGAAAAAAATAATAATAACAGTACCTGCCAAGGCTAGGGGACCGCCGACCCATCCACGGAGATATCATCAGAGCAAGGAAAGATATGTAGATGAGAGAGATCCAGAAAAAAGTAGTAGAAGAAGAGGAAGGGCACAGAGAGCTGGTGTGGGCGTCAGAAATCAAAATAGAGAGGAGAGAGAAGAGAGGGAGGGAGAACGGAGAGGGAGGAGGAGGGGGTATCTATGGGAAAGAGATGGGAGGGTTATCTGCTAGAATTTGGTACCCGTACCAGGTGGTGCAATGAAAGCTCTGTTTAATGGCTGTTTTTGTTGGAGTGGGCAGTTTATTAATGAACCGTCCCCAGCATTGAAACAGCGTGAGGGTTAATATTTCCTTATTAAGGGAAGTTTCTAGCCAGTCCATCGTAAATAGGAATAACAATCTAGGGGGGTCATTTCGAGTTGTTCGCTCGTTATTTTTTTGTCGCAACGGAGCGAATAGTCTCTAATGCGCATGCGCAATGTCCGCAGTGTGACTGCGCCAAGTAAATTTGCTATGCAGTTAGGAATTTTACTCACGGCATTACGAGGTTTTTTCTTCGTTCTGGTGATCGTAATGTGATTGAAAGGAAGTGGGTGTTTCTGGGCGGAAACAGGCCGTTTTATGGGAGTGTGCGAAAAAACGCTACCGTTTCCGGGAAAAACGCGGGAGTGGCTGGAGAAACGGGGGAGTGTCTGGGCGAACGCTGGGTGTGTTTGTGACATCAAACCAGGAACGACAAGCACTGAACTGATCGCAGATGTCGAGTAAGTCTGGAGTTACTCAGAAACTGCTAAGAAGTGTCTATTCGCAATTCTGCTAATCTTTCGTTCGCAATTTTGCTAAGCTAAGATTCACTGCCAGTAGGCGGCGGCTTAGCGTGTGCAAAGCTGCTAAAAGCAGCTTGCGAGCGAACAACTCGGAATGACCCCCTAGAAGTAGCTAATGTCACTGAGGGGGGGGGGGGGGTATCAGATATCCATTGTTGAAGAATGGCTTTCCTGCCTACCGCTGAGAGGATCACAACTAGTTTCGCATCCTGAGAGGGGAGGTCATGTTGATCACGAACATAGCCAAAGAGAGCCCAAGAGGCAGTGCATTGGAAGCGCAAGCCCAACTCGGAAGTTCCGTAGGTGTGTAGCTCGCCCAGAATTTTTGGATTTAGTGGCAGTGCCAAAAGCAGTGCATTGTTATGCACACCAGTGCCTGCAGGAAAGTACTAGTGTCAGAACTGTTATGCACTCCAGTGTCTGCAGGAATGTACTGGTGTTTGAACTGTTATGCAATACAAATGGACTCACAGACAAACTGGGGAATATGACATAACGTACACAGAAGGTGATAGGGTAACAAAATACACACACAGTGAACAGAGAAGCCCAGAGGCTAAGGAACTGGGTATCTCCCTTGTATTAGAACTGCTCAGATGTAAAAAGCAAGATGTTGTGTTTTAATACGTAGAGAACCCGAAATGCTGTTGCTAAGGGCAACAGCAAAACCCTAAAGGGTTACCAACGGGTGTGGCAGTAAACTCCTTGGTCAGAGATGGAATGATAGACACAAGGAGAGCCTCCACAATCCTGATTCTCACTTGCAGTGCACAGGTTTAAGCTTACTGCCACTAAACTGACCCCTGACACCTAGCACAGTGAGACAGGATTAGACAGGCAAGTGTTAGAATACAGCCGCAAACTTGCTAAGTTCACAGAGTAATAACAGAACCCCAGCAAGCTAAACGACTGACTCCAGTCTTACTGCTAGGTCTGGATTGGCAGAGTGTAATACCAAATCCCCAGGCCTATTTGCAGTAAGCAACAAACAAATACAAAGCTACACAGTACTGGCTAACTTTCATGAACTGACTAACCAACAGAGATTCAGCAGCATCTGCTTACCCTGAAAAGAGGCCTTATAAAGCAGGTGCTGTCCACGCCCCACTCAGACCTCACAGACTGTGAGCACAAAAACCAGCACCGGATCCCCTGCCGTGCACAGAGCCTATAACCACTGCACAGCAAAAGACCCGAACCGGAGTATCAGCTGCGCTCAGGTTACTCCACTAGCACTTGTCTCCCGGTTGCCATGACGACGTGGCAGCACAGGGCAGGAGACCCTAACAGTACCCCCCCTCTGACGAGGGGTCAAAGAACCCCTACCACCGGGTTTATCGGGGAACTGCGAGAAGAAAGAGCGTATCAGTCTGGGGGCATGAAGATCACAACTGCGCACCCACGACCGCTCCTCCGGGCCATACCCCTTCCAGTGCACCAAAAATGACAGCCGACCCCGAACCACCTTGGAGTCAAGAATCCTTTCAACAACAAACTCCCTCTGGCCACGTATCAGAAGAGGGGAAGGTCTTCCACTGGAAGAAGGATTACTAATCGCCCGTTTTAAAAGGGAACAATGAAATGTTTTATTGATACCCAAAGAACGGGGCAGATCTAACTGAAATGCCACCGGATTGATAACCCTGGTGATCTTATAAGGGCCGATGAACCGGGGCCCTAACTTATGAGATGGCTGTCTCAACTTCAAATTCTTGGTAGACAACCAGACGAAGTCTCCTAATTTGAAGCTGCAGGGTCTTTTCCGCTTATCAAAAACCCTTTTGGTCACTAATGACACAGACACAAGGGCTTTCTTCACTTTCCGCCAAATACCTCTAAGGACCGAAACCACAGAGGAACCACCAGGCGTGGAGTCCAGGGGGTCAAAAGAATTGGCCTTAGGATGATGCCCATACACACAAAGGAAGGGAGAGATCCCTGTAGCAGAGTGAGCCGCGTTGTTATAGGCAAACTCCGCCATGGACAGATGAGCAACCCAGTCAGTCTGACACTTGGAGACATAACACCTGAGGAACTGCTCCAAGGACTGGTTCACCCTTTCAGTCTGCCCATTAGACTGCGGATGGTAGCCTGACGACAAGCTGACAGAAATCTGGAGATCGGAACAAAATGCCCTCCAGAATTTGGCCACAAACTGGGATCCGCGGTCAGAGACCACATCAAGTGGCAACCCGTGGAGACGCACAACATGCAGCATAAATAATTCAGACAGGCGTCTGGCTGATGGCAGCCCAACCAGTGGAACGAAGTGCGCCATCTTCGAAAACCTGTCAACGACAACCCAGATGGCTGTCATCCCCGAGGATTTGGGCAAGTCCACCACAAAATCCATTGAAATGTGGGTCCATGGCTTAGATGGGATAGAGAGTGGATGTAATGGGCCAACAGGAACCCCTCTAGGAGTCTTATTTCGGGCACAGATGTCACATGCCCGAACCCACTGATCCACATCCTTAGCCACCGAGGGCCACCACACCGCCCTAGATAGCAACTCCCGAGTTCTGGCAATACCCGGGTGACCTGCCGACTTCTTGGCATGGAATTCCAGGAACACTCGCTGTCTTAACCTAGGAGGCACAAACAAAAGACCTACCGGAAGGTCTGGAGGAGCCTGCTCCTGTGCTCTAAGGACTAATGATAAGAGGTCCTGGGTAATGCCCACTTTAATACATGATGGGGAAACAATGGGCAACGGCTCCTCGGTGGTCTCCTGGATTGGAGCAAAACTCCGCGAGAGCGCATCAGCCTTGATGTTTTTTGACCCAGGGCGATATGTTATCAAAAAATTAATGCGAGCAAAAAACAAAGCCCATCGTGCCTGCCTGGCATTGAGACGCTTCGCTGACTCTAAATATGCCAGATTCTTATGGTCAGTGAGAATTGAGACCACAAACTTAGCCCCCTCAAGCCAGTGTCTCCACTCCTCGAGTGCATCCTTAATAGCCAACAATTCCCGGTTACCCACGTCATAATTCATCTCGGCAGGCGAAAATTTACGGGAAAAGTAAGCACAGGGATGAAGGCGATTATCAGACACTCCCATCTGAGAAAGCACTGCCCCAATACCCATCTCAGAGGCATCCACCTCCACCACAAAAGGACGCTCTGGATCTGGGTGTCGCAGCACCTTGGCCGAAACAAATGCCCTTTTGAGACGGGCAAAAGCCGCTTTAGCCTCACAAGACCAGTGAGCAACATCCGCCCCTTTCTTAGTGAGTGCCACCAAGGGCGCCACTATAGACGAAAATCCAGCGATAAATCGTCTATAAAAATTCGCAAAGCCCAGGAAACGCTGAAGCGCCTTCAAACTAGTGGGCTGCACCCAATCCAGGACTGCCTGTACCTTGGAACCCTCCATTTGGAAACCTTCTGGGGAGATAATATATCCTAGAAATGCGATTTGCTGAACTTCAAATTCGCACTTCTCCAGCTTCGCCCCAAGCCGGTGGTCTCTGAGTTTCTGGAGGACTAAGCGTACATGCTTCCGATGTTCCTCCAGGGAATGGGAGAAGATTAGGATGTCATCTAAGTATACAACTAAGAATCTATCCAAATATTCCCTGAGCACATCATTCATGAAATCCTGGAAGACTGCCGGGGCATTACAGAGCCCAAAAGGCATCACCAAATATTCATAATGCCCTGAGTGGGTATTAAAGGCAGTCTTCCATTCATCCCCCTCTCTTATTCGGATTAGATTGTACGCACCGCGTAGGTCAATCTTAGAAAAAATGGTGGCAGTACGAAGCTGGTCAAACAAGACCGAAATGAGAGGCAGTGGGTATGAGTTTTTAATCGTGATACGGTTCAATTCCCTGAAGTCGATGCAGGGTCGCAACGAACCGTCCTTTTTACCCACGAAGAAGAACCCCGACCCAACTGGAGACTGTGAAGGTCTGATAAATCCCTTAGCCAAGTTCTCCTGAATGTACTCTGCCATAGCCTGAGTCTCAGGACGTGACAGGGAGTACAACCTGCTCTTGGGAAGCTTAGCATTTGGCAACAAATCAATGGCACAGTCATAGGGGCGATGGGGAGGTAGTACCTCTGCAACTTTTTTGGAGAACACGTCCGCAAAATCTGCATAACACCCTGGCAATCCTGGCAAACTTAGCTGCGAGAGCCTGACTGGAAGGCTCAAGCAACTCCTGAAACAATCAGTACCCCAACTAAGAATCTCCCCAGAGACCCAGTCAAATTGAGGATTGTGGGCCCTTAACCAGGGTAACCCCAACACCAATGGGGCAAAAGTACAGACAGTCACATAAAAGGACAATTTTTCAGAGTGTGTGGCTCCAATAAACAAAGAAATCTGGCTAGTGCAAGAGGTAATTTTACCTTGGGATAATGGTTCCCCGTTTAACCCACAAATCTCAATTTCCGATGCCAAGGGTACTAAGGGAACAGAGTGTTTTAGGGTGAATTGGCGGTCCATAAAAACCCCGTCGGCCCCACTGTCCACAAAGGCCTCAGTCTTGACAGTTTGACCGAGGATCTTCAAGGTCACCGGAATGATAAAAGTCTTCTTGGGAAATTCTGACTTCTTGCCTGACAGGATATTTCCCATCACCCTCAGGCCCTGAAGTTTTCCGGCTTTTCTGGGCATGATACTACCACATGACCTTTATTCCCACAGTACAAACACAACCCCTGCTGTCTCCTCCGCGTCTTCTCACGCGAGGAGAGGCGGGTAGCCCCAAACTGCATAGGCTCCTCAGAAAATTCCTCAGAGTCTGAGGTTCCCTTGGGAAGGAAGGAAATCTCAGTCTCCCTTTCAAGCCTACGCTCTCTCAGCCGTCTATCCACCCGGATGGATAACTGCATGAGCTGATCCAAGCTATCAGGCAAGGGATATTGTACCAGTTGGTCCTTTATCTGGTTAGAAAGACCTCTTCGGTACTGGTGTCTCAGGGCTGGGTCATTCCACTGGGTATCATGGGCCAACCTCCGAAACTCCGTACAGTAAACCTCAACTGGCCTTCGCCCTTGCTTAAGGATCGAAATCTGAGCCTCGGCTGAGGCCGTCTTGTCAGGGTCATCATACAACATGCCCAGTGCCGTAAAAAAAGCATCAACACTTTTAAGCGACGGACAGTCAGGCTGCAACCCATATGCCCAGACCTGTGGGTCTCCTTGTAGCAAGGAAATCACTATGCCCACCCGCTGAATCTCCGACCCAGAAGACTGAGGCCTAAGCCGGAAGTATAGCTTGCAGCTCTCCTTGAAACAAAAGAACTGCGAGCGATCTCCAGAAAAACGATCCGGGAGATTTACTTTCGGCTCCTTAACCCCTGCAGGTGCTGCTGCTGCGGGAGCTCCGCCAGCAGCCTGGGAGGTGTGCATTTTAATGGACAAATCATTAAATTGCCGAGTCAGGACCTGCACCTGATCGACCACCTGTTGCAACGTATTTTGAGGGGTATGCTCCATATTCCCACAAAATTTCAACAGGAGTATTAGGCTGCTGAATATGTTATGCACACCAGTGCCTGCAGGAAAGTACTAGTGTCAGAACTGTTATGCACTCCAGTGTCTGCAGGAATGTACTGGTGTTTGAACTGTTATGCAATACAAATGGACTCACAGACAAACTGGGGAATATGACATAACGTACACAGAAGGTGATAGGGTAACAAAATACACACACAGTGAACAGAGAAGCCCAGAGGCTAAGGAACTGGGTATCTCCCTTGTATTAGAACTGCTCAGATGTAAAAAGCAAGATGTTGTGTTTTAATACGTAGAGAACCCGAAATGCTGTTGCTAAGGGCAACAGCAAAACCCTAAAGGGTTACCAACGGGTGTGGCAGTAAACTCCTTGGTCAGAGATGGAATGATAGACACAAGGAGAGCCTCCACAATCCTGATTCTCACTTGCAGTGCACAGGTTTAAGCTTACTGCCACTAAACTGACCCCTGACACCTAGCACAGTGAGACAGGATTAGACAGGCAAGTGTTAGAATACAGCCGCAAACTTGCTAAGTTCACAGAGTAATAACAGAACCCCAGCAAGCTAAACGACTGACTCCAGTCTTACTGCTAGGTCTGGATTGGCAGAGTGTAATACCAAATCCCCAGGCCTATTTGCAGTAAGCAACAAACAAATACAAAGCTACACAGTACTGGCTAACTTTCATGAACTGACTAACCAACAGAGATTCAGCAGCATCTGCTTACCCTGAAAAGAGGCCTTATAAAGCAGGTGCTGTCCACGCCCCACTCAGACCTCACAGACTGTGAGCACAAAAACCAGCACCGGATCCCCTGCCGTGCACAGAGCCTATAACCACTGCACAGCAAAAGACCCGAACCGGAGTATCAGCTGCGCTCAGGTTACTCCACTAGCACTTGTCTCCCGGTTGCCATGACGACGTGGCAGCACAGGGCAGGAGACCCTAACATGCATAAGGTCAGCTACTGGTGAAGAGCATTTTATACATTTTGCCGAGTCGGACAGACCCATCAAACGACTCCTCTTTGGTGATATATAAGCTCTGTGTAATATCTTATAGGACATTTCCTGGTATAAGCAAGATGGGACAAGTTTAAGGGAAGCCGCAAAGCTATCCATCACGGCCTCAGGTGACATGGAGGGGATTTGGGAGGACCATGTTTGTACTTGAGCTAGATCTGTGGTGGGTATATGTTCTGTACATATGCGGGTGTATATAGTTGAGGTGGAGCAAGTCCCCGAGCAGAGAAGCGTATCTAGAGAATTGACAAAGTCCGAAGCAGTGAGGTGGGAGAGGACTGATTGTATATAGTGTGAAGCCTGAAAAAAATAGAAGTCATGACGGTGGCTAACCTCATATTTGGCTGACATCTCTGTGAAAGTGAGTATTTTTTTATTAGAGTCAAGGAGATCACCAATGCATGTAATGCCCGAGGTACGCCAGGTAGTGAAGGGGAGGAGGGCCTGCCCTTTTTGAAACTGTAGGTTTCCAACTAAAGGAAGAAACAATGAGTGGGTATGTTGTAGCTTGAGAGATTTGCGGGATAACCTCCACGCCGTAATAGTAGAGGTCAGGAGTATGTTATCTAGGTGGAAAGTGGATATGTCAGATTTATTCGCATGGAGAACGTAACTAAGAGATAGGGGGGCACAGAGTTGGGAGTCAATCAATGAGTCAGTGAAGACAGACGTACCATGGAGCCAGTCCATAGCGAAACGAAGAAGGCAAGCTCAGTTATATTGCTCTATATCCGGCAGATTCACTCCCCCATTTTGTATGGGAAAGTTTAAAGAAACTTATTCTGGGTCGTGTATTAGCCCAAATAAATTTAGAGATCGAGGAGTTGAGGAGAGAGACATCAGACTTTGAAAGCATGATTGGTATCATCTGCAGCACGTAGAGCAACTTGGGGAAACTAGCCATCTTCACTACAGCGTCCTAATAGATTAAGGGGTAGAGTTTGCCACAGCGTCAGTTCCGTCTGAATTTTAGTAAGGATGGGGTGGACACTGTCAGAGTACAAACAGGTTGGGTCAGAAGGAAGAAGGACTCCAATATACGTGATATGAGTAGGGGCCCAGCGAAATGGGAAAGGGGGATCCCAACCCACGGTTATCTGGGGGAATATAGCTAGTGCTTCCGATTTGTCATAATTGACGGAGAAACCGGCGAAGGAGGAAAATCTGTCGATGGCGTCCCATAACGCCAGAACAGATTGTCGTGGGTTGGAGGTGAAAAGAGGGATGTCGTCCGCAAACGCCATGAGCTTAATCTCCCTATTGCCAATTCTAATACCTCGAAAGGTAGATAAATTAAGGATATACCGTATGAAGGGTTCTAAAGCAATATTAAAAAGAAGGGGAGAGAGGGGGCACCCCTGTCTAGTCCCTCTCTCAAGGAGAAAAGGAGGGGAGGGAATGTTATTAACCATCACCTGTGCAGATGGGCTGGCATAGAGGGACTCAACTAGGCCGCGAAAGGTCTCGCCAAATTGTTGGTAGAGTAAGACCCTAGTAAGATGAGGCCAGGCAATCTTATCGAAAGCCTTTTCCGCATCAAGGTTGATTAGGATGTTATCCGTAATATTATTAGTACGAGAGTGGGTGATGGCTGCCAGTGCGGTCCTGATGCCCTGTACTGACTGTCTGTGTTTAAGGAAGCCCATCTGCGCAGGCGATATAATGCGGGAAAGGCATAATTGTAGTCTATTGGCCATCAATTTCGTGATAATTTTAAAGTCCTGATTGAGGAAAGAGATCGGCCTGTAGGACCCAGGCAAAGAGGGGTCCTTACCTGGTTTTGGTATAACAATTATTGTGGCCTCATTGAATCTAATAGGGGTTTGTTTGGAGGTGAGAATATGATTGTAGAGAGATGTGAGAGTGGGGGCTATCTCATCACGTAACATCTTGTAAAACTCTGCACCGAAACCATCAGGGCCGGGGCTTTTGTTGTTCGGTAGGGATTTGATAACTTCAATAACCTCCTCAACTGTGATCGGGTTGTCTAAGGAGTCCCTCTCCTCTTGAGTTAAAATAGGGAGGGCAGCCTCCTCCAGGAAAGAGTGGTTAGCGTTGGGGTCATCGGGGCCTCTGGCATACAAGGACTGGTAAAAGTTCATAAATTCGGTGCAGATAAGGTCAGGGTTGGTACTCAATTTGCCGGAGCTAGTGATCGCATTAACCAAGGTACGGGATTTTGGACCTTTAATTAAATTTGCCAGCAGTTTGCCCGATTTGTTGCCCCATCTGTGGAGTCTATTCCGCTGGTAATCGTAGGAGAGTTGGGCCCGTTCCGTGAGGAACGAATCATAAATGAGCTTGGCCGAGAGATAAGCTTCTCTGTGGGCAGGGGTGTCATGTTGGATGTGGCTACGGTATGCAGAGGTGAGAGTGGGGCTTAAGGTTTGTAATTGGGAGGAAAATTTTATCCGTTTGGCATGAGTGTAGGACATAATGTGTCCTCTAAGGACGGCTTTAGCTGCCCCCCAAAAAATTAGCGAGTCTGAATTTTGGTCATCGTTGTCTAGAGAGTAATTAAGCCAGGACTGTTTGAGATGGAGCAAAAAGTCAGTAGAGTGGCGTAGGTAGGCAAGAAACCGCCATCTCGGGGCAGTACGAGGGGACAAGTTCAGTTGGATATGAAGAGATACAGGGGCATGGTCGGAGATGATGACGTTGTCAATGGATGTGTAGGTAACTTTGGGGAGGAGGTCAGCGGTAGTAATAATATAGTCAATCCTAGAGTGAGAAGAATGGGGATGGGAATAGAAGGAAAAGTCTTTCTGAGTGGGGTGAAGTATTCGCCAGGGGTCTAAGAGATTTAGTTGGGTGCAGAAGGAGGAGAGCAGGTGAGTGAGAGGTGTAGAAGTGGCTGCACTTACCCTGGATCTGTCCATGGATGGGTCGACGACCAACTTGAAGTCCCCACCAACTATCAGATTCTGACCACCCCAGGAGATAAGGGTCGATAGAAGATCTGCAAAGAAAGAATCAGGTGAGGTATTGGGTGCATAGAGGTTAAGGAGGGTGTAAACAGTATTATGAATGCATACATCTACTAGCAAAAATCTACCCTCTGGGTCATGCTACTTTCTAAGAATTGAATATTGTAAGTTGGCGTGGAGAATTGCCACCCCTCTAGATTTAGAATGATAAGGTGACGATATACAATTCCCAATCCACGGGGCACGTAGGGTGTGCCTAGGGTCATCCAACCAATGCATCTCTTGCAGGAATGTAATATGAGGAGACATACGTTTCAGGTGGGACAGCACCTTTTTCCTTTTGACCAGGTGGTTAAGGCCCTCTACGTTCCAGGATACAAAGCGGAGCAATGTAGTAGCTGAATCATCATCTACAGGGAGTTTGCGGGCGGGAGTCGGATGACATACTATCCCACCCCTATTGGGAAGAAAATCATGAAAGAAGCGTAGGAGATAAAGTAGGGTTCCACCGTCCCAGCGAGCGGGGGGGAGTCCCCCAGTGGGGGGAAGGGATCCCGGCCCAGGCAGACACAGCTAACAAAACATATAAACAACAATAAAAACAGTTTCAAACAGCGGGAACAACAGGTGGCAGGCATGAGTGCGGAGTAATCACACTTCATACAGCCTGCATGTGAGACCCGAGTAGAGAGTCGGGTAGTGTTAAGTAACCATTAGGTAGAGTCATACAATGATCAAGAGGCAGGAAGGGCGAAATGCAGCCTGGCCTCGTCTGGATCTTCAAAGAATCTCGGCCGACCATCTTCAAAGACTCTAAGATGTGCTGGATATAGCAGAGAGAATTTGATCTTTGTGTCAAAGAGGTGCTTGCAGATGGGGGCAAAGTCCTTGCGTTTCGCTGCTACTAGAGCTGAGAAGTCCTGGAAGATGAGGAGACGTTCTCCATTGATCGACAGGCTGGCAGTTTTGCGGTAATGATTGAGAAGTCTTGTTTTGTCCGCATAGTTCAGGACTCTCATTATAACCGGGTGTTGGCGGCCTGAGGGACTTTTCCGTTCCGGTCCCAGCCTATGGGCTCTTTCGATGACAAGAGTGACGCCTTTTAGATTCATAGACAGCTGCTCTGGGATACCCCATGAGAGGAGATCTAAGAGCTCATGACCTTTTATTGAATCTGGGATACCGATGACCCGTAAGTTGTTATGCTTGCTGCGATCTTCCAGGTCATCGAGTTTCTCCGAGAGGTCTGCGACTTCCAATTGTTTGGCGCGTAAGGAGCGTTGAGCCTCTCCCAGGTCATCTTCTAGAGCAGATATCCTTTGTTCTGCTTTGTCAAGGCGGGTGGAATGTTGAGTAAGCAAGGTCGATGACGACTCTATAGCCTCTTTAATGCCCGCCAATTTTTCATCAAGAAGAGGTCCCAGTACCGCCAGCAGGTCCTTGTGCTTCATTTTAGGTTGTTTAGCAGGCGGTCTAGATTTGCGAGAGCTTCGGGAGAGTGAGCGCGTAGTCGAGTGATCAGAGTCTGATGAGTCGCCACAGGGAGTATCCTCTCGAGATTGCCGGGCAGTGCCTGCGGACATCACGGGCAGAGGTATCAGGAATTTTTCCATGCAGGGTTGCCCAGGAGGGGAGGCAGAGGCTTAAAACACTAAGGTTCCAGATAGTAAAGGATGTAACGGGTCTCACATGCTGGGTGGTTATTCACTGTCAGGCCTCATCTGAGTTGTAGCAGCTACCCAGTAGGAGAGGCATAAAATAAAACAAAATAAAGTAAAATGGGAGGAGATGTCCCCTGCCAGGGGTCAGGTAGGCCTTTAGAGGTAGGTGAAGGGCCAGTGAGGGTAGATAAGGAGTGGGGCTGGGCTGCAGCGGGAAAAGTGTAGGATAGGTCGCCGTCGCGGCCAGCGGGGCACCCCCAGCCAGGATAAGAGTGGAGAGTATATTGCCAGCGGCATGGCAAGGGCTGCCCTATGCATGCGGCTGCACCACAGGGGTGGCGGGAGATGTTCGCCGGGTTCAGAAGCAGGTAAGCCAGTCAGATGCCCCTCACAGCAGCAGCAGAGCCTGGTCCAAAGCGTGAAAGGGTCTGTGGGCCGCCTATGAGAGCAGGCTGCGGGTAGTGAGGCTTGTTTATGCAGCCAGCAACAGCCGGGCCCTCTCCTCCACTGATATAGCGGCTCCCCACCGCGGCTATGCTGCCACCGGGTCCATCAGCAGGCGATCCAGGAGAGTTCACCTCGACAGCGGGGGGCCACGAGGTCAAAAGCCGCCGGCCAGGTAGGCTTGTGCAGCGGGAAGCGGAAGGGAGACGCGGCAGCCGCCGTCACAGTCTCCCCCGCAGCGCAGCGGTCCGGCGCCAGCACCTCCGTTTCAACTGTAGGGAGAAGTTGTAGCGGTCAGCAGCGAGGTATTGCGCGGGTCCGGTGGAGCCTTTCAGGTGCACAGCGGGGGGTAGAGACGGGCCGAAGGTCCGGGTGGCCGGCGGGCCAGCGCCAAAATTGAGGCCCCGGCGTCAGTGTGGAGACCAGGCCGCAATCCGCGGGAGCTTCCACGGCGCTCCCCGATTCCGCAGCTCTGGTCTAACAGTAGCAGGGTGGCAGGGGGAGGTTTAGTGAGTGGGGATGTCGTGAAGGAGCGGGTCTGGGCAGACCAGGAGGGCAGAATAGATGTTGATTAAGCAGGAGCTCATCCAGGCTGCGACTGCTCTCCTCTGGTGCCAGGCCACGCCACCCATTGTTTTAAATTTAATATACACAATCTATACCTGCCACCATGACACATTCCAGGAGGGACAACATGCTCTCTACCTGGACTTCCATCTTAATTTCTGACTGCAATCACCTGTGTTGAAACACCTTTCTTATCAATTAAATAGTTTAACATAGGTGACGTGACGCCAATCATATATTAAGTGGGAAATCCAGGTAGAGAGCATTTTGTCCCTCCTGGAATGAGTCATGTTGGGAGGTATGCACAATTTAATATACATCCCCCACATTCCATCAGGGCCCCCCCCCCCCAGTCTTAAGTGCCCCAGGCCCCCTCAAAGCTTAATCCGGCCCTGAGCATATGACTTGAACCTAGGATCAAGCATGGTTGCCAAAAATGTAGTGATCCGATTTCAAGATATTGACAACCCTTGGATCCCGACGAAGCGAAAAAAGGACTTGATCTACTAGTCCGGCATATTTTGCGGATTCGCCTTGTTTTATCTCCTTTAATTTCTCCAGTTGTTTTTCCAAAAGCCTGATTAGGAGAACCACCTGGTTCAAGCTAGCAGTATCGGAACTCACTTCACAGGTGGCTACTTCGAAGGGTTTGAGCACCAGCTTGTCCCACACTGCGTGGAGTTAGACCGCTTTCACACACGGTAGTATACTTTGGTGTACTGGGGTGCTGTTCACACAACAAAACAATGTAAACAGCAAACAAGTTGATTTTTTTTGGGGGGACGCAGCTTGTCCCACGTTGTGTGGTGTCAGACCACTTCCACAAATGGTACTATACAACTATGGTGTACTGGGGTGCAGTGCAGGCAGCAAACAATTTAATTTTATTTTTTGGGGGACGCACCTTGTCCCACACTGTGTGAAGTCAGACTGCTTTCACACACGGTATTATACAGCTATGGTATACTGGGATGCAGTGCACACAACAAAAACATTTTTTTGGGGGGGAGACGCACCTTGTCCCACACTGCGTGGAGTCAGACTGCTTTCACACACGGTATTATACAACTATGGTATACTGGGATGCAGTGCACACAACAAAAACATTTTATTTTGGGGGGGACGCACCTTGTCCCACACTGCGTGGAGTCAGACCGCTTTCACACACGGTACTATACAACTATAGTATACAGGGGTGCAGTGCACACAACAAACAATGTAAAAAAAGAAGAGCAATCTATTTTTTTCTTTATTTTTTTGGAGGGACACCTTGTCCCACACTGTGTGGAGTCAGACCGCTTTCACACACGCACTGTGAACGCAGAGGGTGGGGCCTGCGTAGTCACTGCAGTACCACTGTAAAGGACATAGGGGACTGGTCACTGGACATAGTGACAGCACCACAGCCCATTTGATGGACAGTGACAGCACCAAAAAAACCCACTAGCTATGCTGGACACAATGACTGACAGCCCCTTAGATGTACACTACTGACTAACAGACTCTTATCTACACTACTACACTGACTGACACAGCCCCGGGCCGTGATACCACTGACTGACACAGCCACGGGCCGTTATACCACTGACTGACACAGCCCCACAGCACAGCCTCTGATGGACACTCTGACAGACAGTCCCTGATGGACACTCTAACTGACAGCCCCACAGCACAGCCCCCTGTGGACACTTTGACTGACAGCCCCTGATGGACACTCTGACTGACAGCCCCACAGGCAGCCCCTGATGGACACTCTGACTGACAGCCCCACAGCACAGCCCCTGATGGACACTCTGACAGCCCCACAGCACGGCCCCTGATGGACACTTTGACTGACACTTTTATTGTAATATGACATCTCTAGACTTAACAAGATTTTTGGTACTTGGATTCTTTAATGTGTGGCCTTTACTTTCATAGTGGTAGCCAAGCATGATAAACATTTATGATTTTGAGTCCAGCTTGCATCTTATTTCTTTTGTATGGTATGTGTACATAGGCCATACTCCCAAAGGCTCAAAGATGTTTATACTTGTTTTTCTCTTTGACTACACTTCAATAGGTGTTATGTCTTTTACAAGAAACTATAGAAGAACGTTTTTTGAGATGAACTGCTGTTGACATGGCTTCCACCCAAAACTGTTTGTCTAGGCCTGCATCCATCAGCATGCATCTGTCAGGACCAACTGATTTTGTGAATCCGTTAACCTTGGACCAACCGAAGGTGTAGGTGCTGGAGTATGGTGAAAACAGGGAGGATGAAGATACTGTAGTTCCATTTCATATATTTATTAATAGGCAACAATTTCAATAAGTAGTTAAATGACAGTCATTAGTCACCATATATAGACTGACGTATTGCAATGAATGGCATAAAGATAAGCAGGATCAGTATTAAAGATGCATTGAAGAAATGTTCATATGAATAAGATAAAACGTGCCTGAAGAGTAATGAAGAATTGTCCAATATAAAGCAATGATTGGTGCCAAACTGTAAGAAGTGTTAACTGGATATTGTAGACATAGATGAATAACTGTAAAGACTTGTTACTGAAGCTTAAAAGGCTGAACTGAAGAACTATGAAGAATTGTCTTTGAATGATGCAAAATGTAGATACAAATGCTGAAAGCAGTACTTGCAGGTTGTGAAGATTATACTTGAAACACTGTGAAGAGCTGTAGCAGACGACAACAGTGAAGAATGGGTTAAGCTGAGTGATGAGAGAACGAGGACCAGGATTTAGAAGAAACTTCCACAGGCTGTGTGATTATAGCAGGCAGTCACTGAATGAACAGGGTAACGTCTCACGGGCCTCTGGGAATCCACTTGTTGCAACTTTGGAGAGCGATTGACTGACAGCACAGCAGGGAGCTGGTGGATCACTTGCAGTGAAGGCTGCAGGCAGACCTATGGGAGCGGAGGCGATATCAGGACCACTGGAATCACACAGAATCCACAGGGAGAGCACAGAGCTAGGGTACAGAGTAGCTACAACAAAGCACTGGCCAAGAGTTAAATAATCCCAGCCTACTTATAGGCAGCACAAGCACGGGATTGGCTAACACTTACCCACAGGTGATCACAGTTGCTCACAGGTGCTGAATTTGGTCTTCAACATGGCCACCTCCTATACTGCAGACACACAGAGGCACCTCTGGCCATTTGGTCCCCGCACTCCCGCCCCCCAGAACCTGCATAACCTCTGCCGCCGATCATGCCGCGTACCCATACGGCCACACAGCACTGCGAGCAACCGCGCCGGCAGCGGACGGACTCCAGAACCCGCAGTGGTGAGTGATCGGTTTATGACAGCATCATGCTCTCTCCAGTGGGGAATTTACAATTAGGCACATGAGGCATGTGCCTAGGGGAGGCACTTGGATGCTTGTGTTGGTACTGTCAGCCTGAAATGTACCAGTAACTGCAAAATATCCACTGTACTGTCCATCTTGAATGGAGTATAAATGGGTAGGACATGCACATACTGCCCTAGTTGAGTATAAATGGGTAGGACATGCACCTACTGCCCTAGTAAGATGCCCTACTTAGTAAATATGTATGCATAATTAAAAATAATACAAAATGTCATAATTATTGGCTCTTATTTTTTTTAAATGAGTCTATTAAATTGGTAATTATCAAATGATGGTTTATAAGGAATCAAAGAAAATAATAAAATTAGGTGGTGGGGGCTTACTGTTGTGCCTAGGGGCGCCTTTACGCCTAAATCTGCCCCTAGCTCTCCCCAATAGAGTATAGGCGATGGTTAATTAATGCTCTATTCCATATTTTCTTGAGAATAATTCCACCTCTCTGCTTAGATATTCTCCATCATTATCAGATCTGATGGTTTTGAGTCTGTAACCTTTGCTTTTCTACAAGTCTCTTTTAGTCTGCAATCCTCTTTGCTACATGTGTATCATTCTATAAACATCACAAAGTTTCTGTATCTATTTACAGACTTTAGTTCCATTGGACCACTCATCTGAACATACTACCTCAAGTGGTAATGCAGTTCTGCTTGCTGACTTGGGAAATGTCTAACAAAATTGTTTTAGTTCTATGCAGTACTCACATATGGGTTTCTCTGTTTAAGTCACTGACATTCCTGTGACCATCCCATTTTGTAGCTTTTGAAAACTGTCATATCCAAGGTGACCAAATCTTCTATGCCAGAGGTCCAATGACTGTGACTTGGTTGTTATCATTGCATAAAAAAGTGCTGTGTATCAAAGACGTACTATTGCCGACATCTTGTGCCTATAGGTATGACAGTCCCTTCTCTGTTGCACACTATACACTTACCTTTGCCATTGTATTTCTTACTTTGCATAGTATTCAGATTTCTTTGCCTGGACTCAAATGCTTTGTGACCTATCTTGTGAAAACTGCAGCACCTGAAGATGAATTATCTGAATTTGTAACTTTTTGTATGCAATGCAATAGTCCACATTTGACTCACAGAGCACACGACTGTATTAACTTTGTTCTATGTCTGTTGTTAAATTTGCTTTATTTGCTTCCAATGCCACAACTACAGTAGGAATTCAAGTTCTGTAACATTGCTGTAACAATCTCTTCATCATCTATTTGCACTCCAACAAACATTAGTTGCTGAGAAACAGACATCACTTTGTCAATATACTCATGCTGCTGCATTCACATACAGTAACTTGGTATTGTATAATGCACATCTTAAATTAATCCTTTTCATGAGACCTTCATCCTGGTACGCTGCCTGCAGTCTTGTTCACATATCTTTAGTTGACATTCTCCCATACTGTATATTATAGTACACATGTTGCTCTACACTTAAACCAATAGTAAGCATCTCTCTCTTTCTTTACGTCGACTGGGTTTGGACTGTTACCGGGATCTGCTGTCACTTTTTAGCAGAGTTTCTGTACACACCAGCGGATGCCTCCACTTAACCAGTGGAGCAGTTTTATAGAAGCAGGTACAGCTGTACTCTCTGTTATACCCACTTGTAGATGGAGTGGAGTGGGATGTAAACTTTCAGCAATATAAAGAAATGTAAAGCACCAACAGGAGACTATCACTATTTTATCAATTTGATAAATACTTGAAAATTGTTTTATCACTAAAATTAATATATTTCACTAAGGCCAGATATGTTAATACTGTAAGTTGGAGAAGCAGCAAGAGCAATCTTAGTACTTGGGTTTATTTGCAGCTTCTCAACAGGAATTTGTAACAGTACAGTATGGCAATGGCAGGAAGTATAGCATTCTTTGTAATGGGGTGCCGACGGTCATGTGACTGACGCTGGAACCGACACCTCTCAGGACACCAGCACCAGTACACCGACCACTGGGATCCCGAAGTTAAGTATCTCGGTGGGTATTAGGTTTAGAGGCTGGGGGATGTAGGCTTAGGGTTAGGAATTATGGGGCATTAGGGGTGTAGTTAGCCGTAGTCACCAGCTCCCAAAATTTAGCCGTAGCCATCACCCCCTAGATTTAGCCCTTATAATGCAGTCATTCTTACATAGAGTAAATACAACAGTGCTGTACAATATATGAATAACATGATTAATCAACTACTGTATAAAGTGGGCTCTGCGGCTCGCTGCACTTGCCAAAGGTTCTATTCTCACTCTTTGGGTGTCGTGGACAACCATGATTGGGAATAGTCCCTGGTCGCCAGGATCTGGACAGCTGGCATATTAACTGCATCCTGTCCGGTGGACTGCAGGAGGCCCTTTCATTTTATCAAAAATCCCATCTGAGCATAATGAGACAGGGGGTCTATTTACTAAGCCTTGGATGGAGGTAAAGTGGACAGAGATAAAGTACCAGCCAGTCGGTTCCTAACTGCTATATTACAGGCTGTGTTTGAAAAATGACAGTTAGGAGCCGATTGGCTGGTACTTTATCTCCATCCACTTTATCTCCATCCAAGGCTTAGTAAATAGACCCCTTAGAGAGGAGTAACAGGAGCTCCTGGTTCCAGTGGTGTGTGTGCAGGAACTATCAGCCCAATGCACTCACAACCTAACTGTCCTTGCCATGTGTGCACCGTTACCTCTGCCTGCCCCCTGTTTGTGTCAGTCTCTCTGCCCTTCTGTGTGTTTCAGCCTCTCTGCCTGCCTCCTGTCTGTGCCAGTCTCTCTGCCCTTCTGTGTGCTTCAGCCTCTCTGCCTGCCTCCTGTCTGTGCCAGCCTCTCTGCCCTTCTGTGTGCTTCAGCCTCTCTGCCTGCCTCCTGTCTGTGCCAGTCTCTCTGCCCTTCTGTGTGCTTCAGCCTCTCTGCCTGTCTCCTGTCTGTGCCAGTCTCTCTGCCCTTCTGTGTGCTTCAGCCTCTCTGCCTGTGTCCTGTCTGTGCCAGCCTCTCTGCCCTTCTGTGTGCTTCAGCCTCTCTTCCTGCCCCATATGTGCCAGCCTCTCTGCCCTTCTGTGTGCTTCAGCCACTCTGTCTGTCTCCTGTCTGTGCCAGCCTCTCTGCCCTTCTGTGTGCTTCAGCCTCTCTGCCTGTGTCCTGTCTGTGCCAGCCTCTCTGCCCTTCTGTGTGCTTCAGCCTCTCTTCCTGCCCCATATGTGCCAGCCTCTCTGCCCTTCTGTGTGCTTCAGCCACTCTGCCTGTCTCCTGTCTGTGCCAGCCTCTCTGCCCTTCTGTGTGCTTCAGCCTCTCTTTCTGCCCATATGTGCCAGCCTCTCTGCTCTTCTGTGTGTTTCAGCCACTCTGCCTGCTGCCTCCTGTCTGTGCCAGCCTCTCTGCCCTTCTGTGTTTTTCAGCCTCTCTTCCTGCCTCCTGTCTGTGCCAGCCTCTCTGCCCTTCTGTGTGCTTCAGCCTCTCTGCCTGCCTTCTGTCTGTGCCAGTCTCTCTGCCCTTCTGTGTGCTTCAGCCTCTCTTCCTTCCCCCTGTCTGTGCCAGCCTCTTTGCCCTTCTATGTGCTTCAGCCACTCTGCCTGCCTCCTGTCTGTGCCAGCCTCTCTGCCCTTCTGTGTGCTTCAGCCACTCTGCCTGCCTCCTGTCTGTGCCAGTCTCTCTGCCCTTCTGTGTGCTTCAGCCTCTCTTCCTTCCCCCTGTCTGTGCCAGCCTCTCTGCCCTTCTATGTGCTTCAGCCACTCTGCCTGCCTCCTGTCTGTGCCAGTCTCTCTGCCCTTCTATATGCTTCATCCTCTCTGCCTGTCTCCTGTCTGTGCCAGCCTCTCTGCCCTTCTGTGTGCTTCAGCCTCTCTGCCTGTGTCCTGTCTGTGCCAGCCTCTCTGCCCTTCTGTGTGCTTCAGCCTCTCTTCCTGCCCCATATGTGCCAGCCTCTCTGCCCTTCTGTGTGCTTCAGCCACTCTGCCTGTCTCCTGTCTGTGCCAGCCTCTCTGCCCTTCTGTGTGCTTCAGCCTCTCTTCCTGCCCCATATGTGCCAGCATCTCTGCCATTCTGTGTGTTTCAGCCACTCTGCCTGCTGCCTCCTGTCTGTGCCAGCCTCTCTGCCCTCCTGTGTGTTTCAGCCTCTCTTCCTGCCTCCTGTCTGTGCCAGCCTCTCTGCCCTTCTGTGTGCTTCAGCCTCTCTGCCTGCCTTCTGTCTGTGCCAGTCTCTCTGCCCTTCTGTGTGCTTCAGCCTCTCTTCCTTCCCCCTGTCTGTGCCAGCCTCTCTGCCCTTCTATGTGCTTCAGCCACTCTGCCTGCCTCCTGTCTGTGCCAGCCTCTCTGCCCTTCTGTGTGCTTCAGCCACTCTGCCTGCCTCCTGTCTGTGCCAGTCTCTCTGCCCTTCTGTGTGCTTCAGCCTCTCTTCCTTCCCCCTGTCTGTGCCAGCCTCTCTGCCCTTCTATGTGCTTCAACCACTCTGCCTGCCTCCTGTCTGTGCAAGCCTCTCTGCCCTTCTGTGTGTTTCAGCCTCTCTGCCTACCCCCTGTCTGTGCCAGCCTCTCTGCCCTTCTGTGTGCTTCAGCCTCTCTACCTGCCTCCTGTCTGTGCCAGTCTCTCTGCCCTTCTATGTGCTTCATCCTCTCTGCCTGTCTCCTGTCTGTGCCAGCCTCTCTGCCCTTCTGTGTGCTTCAGCCTCTCTGCCTGTGTCCTGTCTGTGCCAGCCTCTCTGCCCTTCTGTGTGCTTCAGCCTCTCTTCCTGCCCCATATGTGCCAGCCTCTCTGCCCTTCTGTGTGCTTCAGCCACTCTGCCTGTCTCCTGTCTGTGCCAGCCTCTCTGCCCTTCTGTGTGCTTCAGCCTCTCTTCCTGCCCCATATGTGCCAGCCTCTCTGCCCTTCTGTGTGTTTCAGCCACTCTGCCTGCTGCCACCTGTCTGTGCAAGCATCTCTGCCCTTCTGTGTGTTTCAGCCTCTCTTCCTGCCTCCTGTCTGTGCCAGCCTCTCTGCCCTTCTGTGTGCTTCAGCCTCTCTGCCTGCCTTCTGTCTGTGCCAGTCTCTCTGCCCTTCTGTGTGCTTCAGCCTCTCTTCCTTCCCCCTGTCTGTGCCAGCCTCTCTGCCCTTCTATGTGCTTCAGCCACTCTGCCTGCCTCCTGTCTGTGCCAGCCTCTCTGCCCTTCTGTGTGCTTCAGCCACTCTGCCTGCCTCCTGTCTGTGCCAGTCTCTCTGCCCTTCTGTGTGCTTCAGCCTCTCTTCCTTCCCCCTGTCTGTGCCAGCCTCTCTGCCCTTCTATGTGCTTCAACCACACTGCCTGCCTCCTGTCTGTGCCAGCCTCTCTGCCCTTCTGTGTGTTTCAGCCTCTCTGCCTACCCCCTGTCTGTGCCAGCCTCTCTGCCCTTCTGTGTGCTTCAGCCTCTCTGCCTGCCTCCTGTCTGTGCCAGTCTCTCTGCCCTTCTATGTGCTTCAACCACTCTGCCTGCCTCCTGTCTGTGCCAGCCTCTCTGCCCTTCTGTGTGTTTCAGCCTCTCTGTCTACCCCCTGTCTGTGCCAGCATCTCCGCCCTTCTGTGTGCTTCAGCCTCTCTGCCTGCCTCCTGTCTGTGCCAGTCTCTCTGCCCTTCTATGTGCTTCATCCTCTCTGCCTGTCTCCTGTCTGTGCCAGCCTCTCTGCCCTTCTGTGTGCTTCAGCCTCTCTGCCTGTGTCCTGTCTGTGCCAGCCTCTCTGCCCTTCTGTGTGCTTCAGCCTCTCTTCCTGACCCATATGTGCCAGCCTCTCTGCCCTTCTATGTGCCTCAGCCACTCTGCCTGCCTCCTGTCTGTGCCAGCCTCTCTGCCCTTATGTGTGCTTCAGCCACTCTGCCTGCCTCCTGTCTGTGCCAGTCTCTCTGCCCTTCTGTGTGTTTCAGCCGCTCTGCCTGCGTCCTGTCTGTGTCAGCCTCTCTGCCTGCCTCCTGTCTGTGCCAGCCTCTCTGCCCTTCTGTGTGCTTCAGTCTCTCTGCCTGCCTCCTGTCTATGCCAGCCTCTCTGCCCTTCTGTGTGTTTCAGCCTCTCTGCCTGCCTCCTGTCTGTGCCAGTCTCTCTGCCCTTCTGTGTTTTTCAGCCTCTCTGCCTGCCTCCTTTCTGTGTCAGCCTCTCTGCCTGCCTCCTGTCTGTGCCAGCCTCTCTGCCCTTCTGTGTGCTTCAGTCTCTCTGCCTGCCCCCTGTCTATGCCAGCCTCTCTGCCCTTCTTTGTGTTTCAGCCTCTCTGCCTGCCCCCTGTCTGTGCCAGACTCTCTGCCCTTCTCTGTGCTTCAGCCTCTCTGCCTGCCTCCTGTCTGTGCCAGCCTCTCTGCCCTTCTGAGTGCTTCAGCCACTCTGCATGCCTCCTGTCTGTGCCAGTCTCTCTGCCCTTCTGTGTGTTTCAGCCTCTCTGCCTGCCCCCTGTCTGTGCCAGCCTCTCTGCCCTTCTGTGTGCTTCAGCCTCTCTGCCTGCCTCTTGTCTGTGCCAGCCTCTCTGCCCTTCTGTGTGCTTCAGCCTCTCTTTCTGCCTCCTGTCTGTGCCAGTCTCTCTGCCCTTCTGTGTGTTTCAGCCTCTCTGGCTGCCTCCTGTCTGTGCCAGCCTCTCTGCCCTTCCGTGTGCTTCAGCCTCTCTGCTTGCCTCCTGTCTGTGCCAGCCTCTCTGCCCTTCTGAGTGCTTCAGCCTCTCTGCCTGCCTCCTGTCTGTGCCAGTCTTTCTGCCCTTCTGTGTGTTTCAGCCTCTCTGCCTGCCTCCTGTCTGTGCCAGCCTCTCTGCACTTCTGAGTGCTTCAGCCTCTCTGCCTGCCTCCTGTCTGTGCCAGTCTCTCTGCCCTTCTGTGTGCTTCAGCCTCTCTGCCTGCCTCCTGTCTGTGCCAGCCTGTCTGCCTTTCTGTGTGCTTCATCCTCTCTTCCGGCCTCCTGTCTGTGCCAGTGTCTCTGCACTTCTGTGTGTTTCAGCCTCTCTGCCTTCCTCCTGTCTGTGCCATCCTCTCTGCCCTTCTGTGTTTTTAAGTCTCTCTGTTCATCCGTCTGCACTTGCTTCTCTGTTATTGGTCAAGCAACTTCTGGGTACTACAGAACTACTGGTTACTATGCAGAACTACTGGTTACTATACTGAACTACTGGTTACTATGCAGAACTACTGGTTACTATACTGAACCACTGGTTACTATGCAGAACTAATGGTTACTATACTGAACTACTGGTTACTATGCAGAACTACTGGTTACTATACTGAACCACTGGTTACTATGCAGAACTAATGGTTTCTATACTGAACCACTGGTTACTATGCAGAACTACTGGTTACTATACTGAACCACTGGTTACTATGCAGAACTACTGGTTACTGTACTGAACTACTGGTTACTATGCAGAACTGCTGGTTACTATACTGAACTGCTGGTTACCGCACATAACTACTGGTTACTGTGTATAACTGGTTACTGTACTAAACTACTGGTTACGGTAATAGACTACTGGTCTCTGTGCAGAACTACTGGTTACTATGCAGAACTACTGGTTACTGTAAAGAACTGCTGCTTAATGTGTACATAACTACTAGTAACTGTAAAGACTATTGGTCACTGTAAATAACTACCGTTACTGTGCAGAACTACTAGTTACTGTAAAGGGGATCCGGTCATGTGACCGTTGCTCAGGATCCCAGCGGTCACCATGCCAACGCCGGGATCCTACACGATCAAATGCCCGACAGTTGGCATGCCATCTAACATGGACTATTCCCACTCGTGGGTGTCCACAGCGCAAATAGAGTGTGAATAAAACCTGTGGGGAGCACAGCGAGCCTGCAAGGGGATTTGTTGCGCTTGCCCCCCCACTCCCCACCGACATTCTGTTGCCGGGATCCCCAGCGCCGGTCACACAGCCCCAACCCCTGTAAAGAACTATTGGTCACTGTAAATAACTACATCTACTGTAAAGAACTACTGGTTACTGTAAAGAACTACTGGTTACTGTATGGAACTACTGGTTACTGTAAAGAACTATTGGTTACTGTATGGAACTGCTGGTTACTGTATGGAACTACTGGTTACTGTAAAGAACCATTGGTTACTGTATGGAACTACTGGTTACTGTATGGAACTACTGGTTACTGTATGGGACTACTGGTTACTGTAAAGTACTGCTGGTTACTGTATTGAACTACTGGTTACTGTAAAGAACTATTGGTTACTGTATGGAACTGCTGGTTACTGTATGGAACTATTGGTTACTGTATGGAACTGCTGGTTACTGTATGGAACTACTGGTTACTGTAAATAACTACTGGTTACTGTATGGAACTACTGGTTACTGTAAAGAACTATTGGTTACTGTATGGAACTACTGGTTACAGTAAAGAACTACTGGTTACTGTATAGGACTACTGGTTACTGTAAAGAACTATTGGTTACTGTATGGAACTACTGGTTACTGTATGGAACTGCTGGTTACTGTAGGGAACTATTGGTTACTGTATGGAACTGCTGGTTACTGTATGGAACTACTGGTACTGTAAAGAACTATTGGTTACTGTATGGAACTACTGGTTACTATATGGAACTACTGGTTACTGTAAAGAACTGCTGGTTACTGTATGGAATTACTGGTTACTGTAAAAAAATATTGGTTACTGTATTGAACTACTGGTTACTGTAAATAACTATTGGTTACTGTATGGAACTGCTGGTTACTGTATGGAACTATTAGTTACTGTATGGAACTGCTGGTTACTGTATGGAACTACTGGTTACTGTAAAGAACTACTGGTTACTGTATGGAACTACTGGTTACTGTAAAGAACTACTGGTTACTGTATAGAACTACTGGTTACTATGTGGAACTACTAGTTACTGTGCAGAACTACTGGATGGAACTACTGGTTACTGTATAGAACTACTGGTTACTATGTGGAACTACTAGTTACTGTGCAGAACTACTGGTTACTGTATGGAACTACTGGTTACTGTAAATAACTATTGGTTACTGTATGGAACTACTGGTTACAGTAAACAACTACTGGTTACTGTATGGAACTACTGGTTACTGTATGGAACTACTGGTTACTGTAAAGAACTGCTGGTTACTGTATGGAACTACTGGTTACTGTAAAGAACTACTGGTTACTGTATGGAACTACTGGTTACTGTAAAGAACTATTGGTTACTGTATGGAACTACTGGTTACAGTAAAGAACTACTGGTTACTGTATGGAACTACTGGTTACTGTAAAGAACTATTGGTTACTGTATGGAACTACGGGTTACAGTAAAGAACTACTGGTTACTGTAAAGAACTACTAATTACTATGTGGAACTACTAGTTACTGTGCAGAACTACTGGTTACTGTATGGAACTACTGGTTACTGTAAAGAACTATTGGTTACTGTATGGAACTACTGGTTACAGTATGGAACTACTGGTTACAGTATGGAACTACTGGTTACTGTAAAGAACTACTGGTTACAGTATGGAACTACTGGTTACTGTAAAGAACTATTGGTTACTGTATGGAACTACTGGTTATAGTAAAGAACTACTGGTTACTGTATGGGACTACTGGTTACTGTAAAGAACTATTGGTTACTGTATGGAACTGCTGGTTACTGTAGGGAACTATTGGTTACTGTATGGAACTGCTGGTTACTGTATGGAACTACTGGTACTGTAAAGAACTATTGGTTACTGTATGGAACTACTGGTTACTATATGGAACTACTGGTTACTGTAAAGAACTGCTGGTTACTGTATGGAACTACTGGTTACTGTAAAAAACTATTGGTTACTATATGGAACTACTGGTTACAGTAAATAACTATTGGTTACTGTATTGAACTACTGGTTACTATGTGGAACTACTAGTTACTGTGCAGAACTACTGGTTACTGTATGGAACTACTGGTTACTGTAAATAACTATTGGTTACTGTATGGAACTACTGGTTACAGTAAACAACTACTGGTTACTGTATGGAACTACTGGTTACTGTAAAGAACTGCTGGTTACTGTATGGAACTACTGGTTACTGTAAAGAACTACTGGTTACTGTATGGAACTACTGGTTACTGTAAAGAACTATTGGTTACTGTATGGAACTACTGGTTACAGTAAAGAACTACTGGTTACTGTATGGAACTACTGGTTACTGTAAAGAACTATTGGTTACTGTATGGAACTACGGGTTACAGTAAAGAACTACTGGTTACTGTAAAGAACTACTAATTACTATGTGGAACTACTAGTTACTGTGCAGAACTACTGGTTACTGTATGGAACTACTGGTTACTGTAAAGAACTATTGGTTACTGTATGGAACTACTGGTTACAGTATGGAACTACTGGTTACTGTAAAGAACTACTGGTTACAGTATGGAACTACTGGTTACTGTAAAGAACTATTGGTTACTGTATGGAACTACTGGTTATAGTAAAGAACTACTGGTTACTGTATGGGACTACTGGTTACTGTAAAGAACTATTGGTTACTGTATGGAACTGCTGGTTACTGTAGGGAACTATTGGTTACTGTATGGAACTGCTGGTTACTGTATGGAACTACTGGTACTGTAAAGAACTATTGGTTACTGTATGGAACTACTGGTTACTATATGGAACTACTGGTTACTGTAAAGAACTGCTGGTTACTGTATGGAACTACTGGTTACTGTAAAAAACTATTGGTTACTATATGGAACTACTGGTTACAGTAAATAACTATTGGTTACTGTATTGAACTACTGGTTACTGTAAATAACTATTGGTTACTGTATGGAACTGCTGGTTACTGTATGGAACTATTGGTTACTGTATGGAACTACTGGTACTGTAAAGAACTATTGGTTACTGTATGGAACTACTGGCTACTATATGGAACTACTGGTTACTGTAAAGAACTACTGGTTACTGTATGGAACTACTGGTTACTGTAAAGAACTATTGGTTACTGTATGGAACTACTGGTTACAGTATGGAACTACTGGTTACTGTAAAGAACTACTGGTTACTGTATGGAACTACTGGTTACAGTAAAGAACTACTGGTTACAGTAAAGAACTACTGGTTACTTTATGGAACTACTGGTTACTGTAAAGAACTACTGGTTACTGTAAAGAACTATTGGTTAATGTATGGAACTACTGGTTACAGTAAAGAACTACTGGTTACTGTATGGAACTACTGGTTACTGTAAAGAACTATTGGTTACTGTATGGAACTGCTGGTTACTGTATGGAACTATTGGTTACTGTATGGAACAGCTGGTTACTGTATGGAACTACTGGTTACTGTAAATAACTATTGGTTACTGTATGGAACTACTGGTTACAGTAAAGAACTACTGGTTACTGTATGGAACTACTGGTTACTGTAAAGAACTGCTGGTTACTGTATGGAACTACTGGTTACTGTAAAGAACTATTGGTTACTGTATTGAACTACTGGTTACTGTAAAGAACTATTGGTTACTGTGTGGAACTGCTGGTTACTGTATGGAACTATTGGTTACTGTATGGAACTGCTGGTTTACTGTAAAGGACTATTGGTTACTGTATGGAACTACTGGTTACTGTAAAGAACTATTGGTTACTGTATGGAACTACTGGTTACTGTAAAGAACTACTGGTTACTGTATGGAACTACTGGTTACTGTAAAGAACTACTGGTTACTATGTGGAACTACTAGTTACTGTGCAGACCTATTGGTTACTGTATGGAACTACTGGTTACTGTAAAGAACTATTGGTTACTGTATGGAACTACTGGTTACAGTAAACAACTACTGGTTACTGTATGGAACTACTGGTTACTGTAAAGAACTACTGGTTACTGTATGAGACTACTGGTTACTGGAAAGATCTGCTGGTTACTGTATGGAACTACTGGTTACTGTAAAGAACTACTGTTTACTGTAAAGAACTATTGGTTACTGTATGGAACTACTGGTTACTGTAAAGAACTATTGGTTACTGTATGGAACTACTAGTTACTGTAAAGAACTACTGGTTACTGTAAAGAACTACTGGTTACTATGTGGAACTACTAGCTACTGTGCAGAACTACTGGTTACTGTATGGAACTACTGGTTACTCTAAAGAACTATTGGTTACTGTATGGAACTACTGGTTAGTGTAAAGAACTATTGGTTACTGTATGGAACTACTGGTTACTGTATAGAACTACTGGTTACTATGTGGAACTACTAGTTACTGTGCAGAACTACTGGATGGAACTACTGGTTACTATGTGGAACTACTAGTTACTGTGCAGAACTACTGGTTACTGTATGGAACTACTGGTTACTGTAAAGAACTATTGGTTACTGTATGGAACTACTGGTTACAGTAAACAACTACTGGTTACTGTATGGAACTACTGGTTACTGTATGGAACTACTGGTTACTGTAAATAACTGCTGGTTACTGTATGAAACTACTGGTTACTGTAAAGAACTACTGGTTACTGTATGAAACTACTGGTTACTGTAAAGAACTATTGGTTACTGTATGGAACTACTGGTTACAGTAAAGAACTACTGGTTACTGTATGGAACTACTGGTTACTGTAAAGAACTATTGGTTACTGTATGGAACTACGGGTTACAGTAAAGAACTACTGGTTACTGTATGGAACTACTGGTTACTGTAAAGAACTACTAATTACTATGTGGAACTACTAGTTTCTGTGCAGAACTACTGGTTACTGTATGGAACTACTGGTTACTGTAAAGAACTATTGGTTACTGTATGGAACTACTGGTTACAGTAAAGAACTACTGGTTACTGTATGGAACTACTGGTTACTGTAAAGAACTATTGGTTACTGTATGGAACTACTGGTTACAGTATGGAACTACTGGTTACTGTAAAGAACTATTGGTTGCTGTATGGAACTACTGGTTACTGTGCAGAACTACTGGTTACTGTGCAGAACTACTGGTTACTATGCAGAACTACTGGTTACTATATGGAACTACTGTTTTTAAAGTAAAGAATTACAGGATTTTCTATTGTGATGAGAAATTCCCAGAAACAGAAGAATGTTGCTATTAATCCTAACTTGGAAGTTTTCTGTCCTTGGTGCCCTTAGAATCTGATGAACGAGGCCAGAATATAAGTATGAGCTATTACGGCCATTAAGGGAGCGGTTGTGCAAACTGTAGGGATCTCAAGGGCATCGTGGATTCTGCAAGGTATGATCTATTTACTGTAAGCACATTTGTGCCAAAAGACCCCACAGTGGCTCATTGAGAGACAAACATCTTCTTGAGGTAATAATATTTTGCTTTTAATTATCTTTAATAGACTGGTGCGTCTTTTGAAGCAACCTTTAGAACACATTTCCAGTTGAAAATTATGGGTGTGTGTGATATAATACTTCATTTATAAGTGCAAACTGCTACAGTACATTTATTCCAAGGGGAGCTGTGGGGGAATTTTAATTGCTGCCGCGCTGGGGCAAAATGTGAAAATATTTAACCCCTTCTGTTAGAATATTCCTCCCAAAATTGTATGAACAGCACGACACTGGACTTCACTCCCAGTATTAGAAACAGACCACAACCCTCAAACATATAAATAATAATAATAATAATAATAATAATAATAATACATAGGGGCAGGATACCTACTGCTGTAATAAATAGAGTTCCATTCAAAAGTTTAGGCCTGTAAGTATTATTTTTTTTCCGTATCACTACAAATCCACCATCTCTATCTCTATGTCTCATTTCAATAATCTCGCTGCACAAAATCAAATATCTGGCTTACTTTCACCAAATTACTGCAGCTCCCTTGTTATCCTCCCGAGGCACCAAGCATGAATTACATTGTGATATTGAAAACAAAGTGTGTCTGACTTGCAAAAGGCTGCTGCGGTGCTAGAACACAGGTTGCAGGACTCAGTGGAAACAGACACGCCAGAACAAGACAGCGGCAGCACAGAAAGGAACCGCCATATCAGTTGCTGGACCTGGTGGGCACCATCGCTGGTGCAAGCTCCTCAGACGCCCAATTGTCACCTATTTTGCTGCTCGTGCCGAGGTGACAGTTGTCAGTGGCGCTCGTCTGACAACCCAGCGAACTATGAGAACCTTGAGTCCGTCCTCGCACCCATGTGCGTCAGACTTGGTCTAAAGCGGGACACACAAAGGGGGTGCATATTTGATCTGTCCTAGCACCCGTGAGCGTCAGACTTGGCCTGCAATGACACACACATCATTAATAAAACTCACCAGGCACACTTGTCATCTTGATGGAGCTGTCTGTACCTCAACACCTGTACTAAGCACACAAACATAAACTTCCTACCAATGCAAACTATACCAACATAACCAACCAAAAGTGCAGAACAAAATACAATATATTACATTGAACACAAATATGCAGGCACAATGGTACCAGAGTTGACCCACACGAAAAATGGGTCTCCTCTTACCAGGGGCCGGTCCACCTGCCATCTAGTGGTGATTGGTTTGCCATGGCTGTTCCAGATTGGCTGCCAACCTGTGAGACATCTGACACCAATTTCAAATTGCCATGGCCCTGTTGGACGAGCTTAAATCCTTTCTTATGTAAACTTGTTCACACTGTCCCGTTGCTGCACAACCATCATGGCATCTTCCACCGGACCAGCAGGAGCCAGTTGCCAGTGAGAGACCCCTGCCTTCTCCCCTTAGCTGTGCCCCCGCTCACACTGACTCTGATTGGCTGGACAGCTGTGAGCCATGATTGGGTTGTAGCTGTCATCACCAATTTTAAAACTGCTGTGAGCAGCTAGGATAGGGTTGAATCTACAAAGATTCAAGCTTGTCATGGCCAAGAAATGACTGCCTCCTGATGCTGACAGCTTCCAATGCCAGGATTTCGGGATTAGCCAGCGCATGCTTTATTTTTAATGCCGGACACCTTCAGCAGACGGCTCAGATGCTGCCCGGCTCTCCCTGCCCCAGGGACTGGTTGGCAACGTTTAGCCTGGGGGGCAAGTCCAGAGCACTGGCCCATAAGTAATGGCGCCATCTTAAATGGAGGTGGGTTTTTTGTTTAAAAAATATTTATTAATTACAAAAAAAATTAGGCCTGGTGTAAATTATCCCAAAGATACTTTATTATAAATCTGTCAGTGCGGCCGCAGCTTCAGCAAAGAGCCAGAACAGATCTGTAGTCAAGGGTAAGAGCCATATCATGCGCGCGCCGAAGGGGAAGAAGGAAAAATGGGGGCGTGGCATAGTTGTCACAAAGCCACACTCATTTTTATGCGCACACCTTTCGGTTTGACATTTGTAGGAGTATGACCTTGTGTCATAACCCCATTTTTAGTCATGTTGTACAGTGCCACATACAAATAAAGCCCCTGTACAGTGCCACATACATAAAAAACACCAAAAAATGGGTCTCTCCACAGTGCCAAATACATATGTGCTCCCCACATTGCCAAATACATATATGCCCCCACAGTGCCAGATACAGGTTGAGTATCCCATATCCAAATATTCCGAAATATGGAATATTCCGAAATACGGAATTTTTTGAGTGAGAGTGAGATAGTGAAACCTTTGTTTTCTGATGGTTCATTGTACACAAACTTTATTTAATACAAAAATGTATTACAAATATTGTATTAAATAACCTTCAGGTTGTGTGTATAAAGTGTATATGAAACATTAATTGTGTGTATGTACACAAACTTTGTTTAATGCACAAAGTTTTTATAAAATATTGGCTAAAATTACCTTCCTGCTGTGTCTATAAGGTGTATATGAGACATAAATGCATTCTGTGCTTAGACTTGGGTCCCATCGCCATTATATCTCATTATGGTATGCAATTATTCCAAAATACGGAAAAATCCGATATCCAAAATACTTCTGGTCCCATGCATTTTGGATATGGGATACTCAACCTGTACATATATGTCCCCACAGTGCCAGATACATATATGTCCCCACAGTGCCAGATACATATATGCCACCACAGTGCCAGATACATATATGTCCCCACAGTGCCAGATACATATATGTCCCCACAGTGCCAGATGCATATATTCCTCCACAGTGCCAGATACATACAATCCTCCACAGTGCCAGATACATATATGTCCCCACAGTGCCAGATACATATATGTCCCCACAGTGCCAGATACATATATGTCCCCACAGTGCCAGATACATATATGCCACCACAGTGCCAGATACATATATGCCACCACAGTGCCAGGTACATATATGTCCCCACATTGCCAGATACATATATGCCACCACAGTGTCAGATACATATATGCCATCACAGTGCCAGATACATATATGTCCCCAAGGTGCCAGATACATATATGTCCCCACAGTGCCAGATACATACAATCCTCCACAGTGCCAGATACCTATATGCCACCAGAGTGCCAGATACATATATGTCCCCATAGTGCCAGATACATATATGTCCCCACAGTGCCAGATACATACAATCCTCCACAGTGCCAGATACATATATGTTCCCACAGTGCCAGATACATATATGTCCCCGCAGTGCCAGATACATATATGTCCCCACAGTGCCAGATACATATATGTCCCCACAGTGCCAGATACATATATGTCCCCACAGTGCCAGATACATATATGCCACCACAGTGCCAGGTACATATATGTCCCCACAGTGCCAGATACATATATGCCACCACAGTGTCAGATACATATATGCCACCACAGTGCCAGATACATATATGTCCCCACTGTGCCAGATACATATATGTCCCCACAATGCCAGATACATACAATCCTCCACAGTGCCAGATACCTATATGCCACCAGAGTGTCAGATACATATATGTCCCCACAGTGCCAGATACATATATGTCCCCACAGTGCCAGATACATACAATCCTCCACAGTGCCAGATACATATATGTCCCCACAGTGCCAGATACATATATGTCCCCACAGTGCCAGATACATATATGTCCCCACAGTGCCAGATACATATATGTCCTCACAGTGCCAGATACATATATGTCCCCACAGTGCCAGATACATACATTCCTCCACAGTGCCAGATACATATATGTGGTACCCACGTTTGGGGATACCACTAGCAGCCCCCTTATAGCTTTAACTGCAGCCAATGCTGCCTTCACAAACCCCAGCGCTGAGAGGGTTAACCTTCCCCCTGCAAGCGGACACAAGGACCCAGGGCAGTCCGGCCGTCAGATCCTGAGAGCGGGAAGTCCTGGACCCACATGATTGGTCGGGAGCTGCGCGCCAAGAGAAGAACGGGGAGGAGAGAACAAGAAGCGCGCGTGGGGAGAGACAGGAGAGAGAGGCGGGACACGCTGCCACTGCACTGCGCAGTAGAAGAGACGAGAGCCGCCCGCATCAGCCGCGCACCGGGACCCGCGCTAAGACGAGGAGAATAGCCACGTGGTGTGAGGAGAGAGAGAGACCTGCCGCGTGTGTGCAGGGAGCCGCGGTTGGCCGGAACGCAGACAGGGCTGACAGCAGCGCAAAGCCACCCATCACAGCCACTCTTGGGGACGGGGGAGCCGGAGCCGCCTGGCAGCTGGTCCCTAGAAGCAACGCCGCAGCACTTACAGCCACCACAGAAGGGAGAACCACACAGAGGACGCTGTTGCAGCTGATAACCAGGAGACAATCAACAGGAGCATCCACTCCTATAGCAGGTACCGGGTCACCCATACATTCCTGCATATAAGTGGGGTCCATCTGTAATGGTACATCCCGGGTAAAAAGGGGGACGCCCCTACACAGAAACACCCCAGTACAAAAGTTCTCCCTATGCTTAACTATGCCTTGCCTATTCAGGGACATCATGCCTGCGCTTGTTTTATATGATCCCCTTTCAAAAGCCAGAATCTGTTTATGAAGTCACCCGCTTACACGGAGTACCCGACTGCCTGGAACGGTGTTTTATTAGAATAGTGTTACTCACTCTGCCTTACTTTTCCGTGGATATAAAGACGGGTGGTACCGTTAGCCATTGCTGCTGTGTTGTATTACCAACAGTTAGTTCTGCACACTTTCCTACGAATACTTACTTAACGTCCACTGACGTCTTCCCAGGAGTTCTCTGTTAGGGTGCAAGAGTTCTGTCAAAGGGGACATTGACCGCAGATGCCCGCTGAGGTGCAGGAATTGAACATTAGTGCCCGGCGTGTAACGCCACCTTATGGACAGGTTAGGAAATACTGCCAAATTACTGTCAGGACATTTCTTACCCCGGAATATTATTACATTCCAAACGCTTGCTATTGTATGTGTTATGTACGATTATTTGACCAAAGTATTGTTCTACCTTTGAGATACCTAAACTGTGAATACTGTTATAGACAGGGAAAGAAATAGGGTATTGTGATGATGTTTATTATATGCAATTGCTCGAAGTGAGAATTGAGTTATAGCGGTGACTGATATCTTCAATGCAATAAATGGTTGTCACCGTCTCCATGTGTAGTGGTCCTTGGGTATAGCTTGTGTGGGTTGTCCTTCCGGGGTCCTCCTGGTCCTTCTGTCCCAGGTGATGTACAAGAATAGTCGCTGGCCTCGACATCGTTGAAGAGTGGATACGGCCGACCACGAAAACGACAGACCTTCAGGTACGAACCAACTCTATAGAGATATCACACTTGGCGTCCGCGAACAGGATCGTTTCAAGATGTCGAACCCAGACATTCCGGAGTCGTCCTTGGCACAGGGACAACCACCAGCGGCACCCGGAAACCCGACAGGAACAACGGCATCACCTATCACCATGCCATATTACTTTGGAGCCCCATGGTTGCCAACATACGCAGGAAAACAAGTCCCTGGCTCAAGTACTTTCAAGACATTCAAAGACAAAATGCTCTCCATGTTTCGCCTATACACGCTCAAGGAAGAACAAAAAGTAGAGATCCTGAAGGGACAATTAACCGGCCCAGCACTGAGAGAAGTAGAAGCATGGGAGGATACGGAAAAGGAGAGCGCAGATTGTATACTCCAGAAAATAAGGAGCATATTTGCATGCAAAACGGTAGCAGAACATAAGAGCCGTCTGTACGGGAAAAAGCAACGACCAGGTGAATCTCTACGGGAATTTGCACTAGGCCTACAGGAAGCCTTGAGGACTGTACGAACGCTGGATCCACTGGATGTCGGACTGACCGATGACACCCTAATTAATTTATTTATTGAGGGAGCGCAAGGCGAAGCAATTCCGTCACAATTACGAATGTGGAGACGCCAAAAGCCAGACAGTTCTTTCTCTGCGTTTAAAGAAGATATTCTACAGATATTAGGATTGAATCAGGGCGAAGAGACTGAAGATGATGAGGCACCAAGGAAAGTGGATGAAGAAAGCCTCCAGAGCATTCCTCCGTACAAGAACGTAGATGCCACCACCCGAGCGGGGGCAGTCCTTCAGCAGGCACAGGCCCCACCAGGGCCAGATCCTATCGAAGCCCTGAATCGACAGATGTCAGAAGTGACACTCAGCCTGTCCCGGATGAGCCAGAGGCTAGAAGAACTCGGCAAAGAACCAAGTGGAAGCCGACGCAGAGAATGGCGTCAGGAACGCGGTGGAAGAAATCACCCTCGATGGGAGGTCACGAGAGAGTCAGGCCGACGGCCTACTGATCGGTTTGATCCACAGGGTCGACTGATTTGTAGGGGATGTCACCAGAGCGGACACATCGAACGGAACTGCCCTCTTGATCCTTTAAACGGGGGGACCCCGAGGCGAGGGACCGACCCTCGGGAGGAGAACCACTGACAGGTCCGCCGTCACGAGACTGGTGGCCCCAGTATGTAGGAGAGTGCCCCCACCTGAACATCCGCATCAATGGGATCGAGAAACCGGCTCTCTTGGATACGGGCTCACAAGTCTCTACAATCCGACTCACGGAGTTCCTTCAACACTGGGACGAAGCCACCATTGTGTCCCCACCCGCTACATGGCTCCACCTGCTAGCCAGCAATGGACAACCCATCGCCTTCCAGGGCTACTGGGAAGCCAATGTGGAAGTAGGAAACGCCGCCTTGAACCGCCAAGGATACCTCATCACCACCGCGCCCAGCGCGCACTTGCCACCCATGATTCTGGGCATGAACATTCTGAGAAACTGTCCAGAGGAACTAGTTGAAGCCCTGCGACACGAGATGAAGACCACGGCCCCTAAGGAACGAAAAGCCCTGCAACAGACCGCCAAAGTGCTAGAGGGCCAAAAGAAATTCGTTAATGGTCAGGGTGAAATTGGAAAAGCCCGAATCACCGACCGCCAACCTGTTCTGCTGAGACCGAACTCTGAGCAAGTGGTGTGGTGCAAAACAAGAATTGGTCCGGGGGGAGAGACTACGAGGCTCTGGTGGAACCCTGTGACTGGGATGGACAACAGCCGTTCGCTGTGGCGAGGACACTAGCCAAAGTGGTACACGGGAGGGTACCAGTCCGTCTTCTGAACCCACACTCGTATGCCATCAGACTCTACAAGTACTGTCCGGTGGCGAAGGGCAGCTGGATCGACTTCCAAGACATCGTGGTACAGGGTGTAACCGCGGCTCAATCAGGAGCGGCAGACGGAGAAGCGTCGGCGACTGAGGAAGAACCCCCATGGTGGGCCGGGATCCAGATCGGCGATGTTGACACCCCCACTGATAAAAGAGACGGAGTATTACAGATTGTGCGACGCAACGCTGCTGCATTCAGCCAACACCCTTCTGATTTTGGGCAAGCGGATGAAGTGTATCATCACATCCCCACGGGGACAACCCCTCCTATCAAGGAACGACACGACCCCTTCCTCCAGCCATGTACCAGCCAGTGAGGAACATGATCGCAGAGATGAAAGAGGCTGGAGTCATCCGTGAAAGCCACAGCCCATGGGCCGCTCCACTGGTGATAGTGAAGAAGAAAGACGGTAGTCTGCGCTTCTGCGTAGATTATCGCAGGCTCAATGCTGCAACTCACAAGGACGCCTATCCACTTCCCCGAATCGAAGAATCTCTGACGGCCTTAAAGACGGCAGCGTATTTCTCCACACTGGACCTCACCAGCGGCTACTGGCAGGTCCAAATGGCCCCTGAAGACATCGAGAAGATGGCCTTCACTACGCCAATGGGCTTATTCGAATTCATGAGGATGCCATTCGGGCTCTGCAACGCTCCGGCCACCTTCCAGCGCGTCATGGAGCACTGTCTTGGACACCGCAACTTTGAGATGGTCCTGTTGTACCTCGACGATGTGATAATCTTCTCAAGAAACTACAAGGACCATCTGCGACATTTGGAAGAAGTGTTCCAACTTTTGACCAACTGGGGCCTGAAGCTTAAACCAAGCAAATGTCACCTGCTCAAGCCCAAAGTCCAGTATCTTGGACATGTCGTCAGCGCCGAGGGCGTGATGCCTGATCCGGAGAAAATCAGAGTCGTTCAGGACTGGCCAGTCCCCAAGACCGTCAGAGATGTCCGAAGTAATTTGGGATTCGTGGGCTACTATAGACGCTTCATTGAACAGTTTGCCACAGTAGCAGCCCCGTTGCATGAATTGCTCAGAGGCCAATTGGGTCATGAGCGAAGAGGGTCGTCCTTGGTATGTTGGGGAGAAGAACAGCAGCGAGCCTTTCATCAGTTGAAGACGTCCTTAATCGAAGCCCCGTTATTGGCCTATCCCGATTATGAACAACCATTTCAAGTATATACAGACGCCAGCCACCGAGGACTAGGAGCCGTACTTTCCCAGGTGCAGGACGAGCGTGAAAGAGTGATCGCATACGCCAGCCGGGGCCTCCGCAAAACTGAGCGGAACTGTGAGAATTACAGCGCATTTAAGTTGGAGTTACTCGCCCTCATCTGGGCTGTCACCGAGAAATTTAAACACTATCTGGCCGCCACGCCGTTCATCATCATGATGGATAATAACCCGCTGGCACATCTGTCTTCTGCTAAGCTCGGAGCTCTTGAACAGAGATGGGTATCCCGACTCGCAAATTTCCGGTACACCGTATCCTACAGGAGTGGGAAGTCCAACGGGAACGCTGACGCCCTCTCCCGATTACCCACGTTAGATGTTGCGGAGGAAGATAGAGATGTGGATGAGGATGTCGAAACCCCGGTGTTTAAAGTCTCTCGAAAGGGACGAACGGTCACGTCGGACCCCCTATCCGTCACCGGACCTCCACGGATGGAAAGCGCCCTACTGGATGCTCCCACAGTCAATTGGCGCGAGAAGCAGCGGAAGAGTCCAGTGCTGAGGGAACTTGTGGCCTTGTTGCGCCAGCGACGACAGTTGACCCGGATCCAACGGGCCAAAGCTGATCCGGAATTGATCAAGTTACTATGGCATAGGGACCGCATTCACCTGGAGGAGGGGATCCTCGTGCGTACCAGCATAGATCCGAGTACTCACCAACCAGTCACTCAGGTGGTCGTCTCAAAAGAGCAAGCCGCTCTTCTGCTCATGGCCTACCATGACAAATCCGGACACTTCGGCACTCAAAAGACTGAAGCCATCCTACGCACACGATATTTCTGGGTGGGCATGCGAGAATATGTGGATAGATGGTGCCGCGACTGTGTTCCATGCACAAGGAAAAGGCAGGCCGACACTAACCAAAAGGACCCTCTGCATCCCATTAAGAGCCAACATCCACTACAAATTGTTGCCCTGGACCATGTTAAATTGGAGCCGAGCACCAGTGGATATCTGTATGCCCTTACAATAACGGACCATTACAGTAAATTCCTAGTGGCCGTCCCGGCCAAAGACCTCACTGCTAAAACCACTGCCGAACTGTTTTTGAAGCACTTCGCCAGGCCCTACGGGTATCCAGACTGCATCTTGACCGACCAAGGCCCTGCCTTTGAGTCGCAGTTGTTTCACGAACTGTGTTCCTACTACGGCTGTGGTAAAGCTCGGACAACAGCCTATCACCCGCAGGGGATTGTGTGAACGAGCTAACCAGACCCACATCGGGATGCTCCGGAGCCTGGCGGCAGAAGATCGCACCAAGTGGCTGACCATACTCCCCGAATTAACCTATCTCTACAACAACACTGAACATTGCTCTACCGGCTTTACGCCATACTACCTCATGTTCGGCCAGCGAGGCAAGTTACCCCAGGACCTGGAATTGGCCCCTGCTGTGGTCCCTGCCATCGACCCAAGGACCGACTGGGTCCGTGAACACCAACGGAGGATAGAAGCTGCTCGAGAAATTGTAACAAAAAGAGTGGAGCATGTCCAGCATTGCTAGGAGGCGGACTACAATGCCCACATCTGACCTGAGGCACTGAAGACTGGAGACCTTGTCTGGAGGAAACGGAATCACCGCACCAGCAAGCTTGACGCTATGTGGGAGAGTTGCCCGTACGTCGTGGTCAGTATTCCTGAGGGCGAACGATATACCTACAAGATCCGTAAAGGCCTAGAAGGTCCAGTCAGCGTTGTGTCGAGAGACCAACTCAAGCTCTGTACCGTAGAGTTACCGACAAGGAGCGCAGATCCACCTGTGGCAGAGGGACGGGAAACCCTGGGGGGCATACCCTTACACGATCCCATGGATCTCTTAGTGTTTATGGGTGGCCTACCACCACCGCACTCAGTCCCACCTGTAGCTCCAGACCCGGTGTTGGACAGGCCGGTTGAAAGCCTTGATCGGTCTGACCTAGTTACCGCTCCTAGCGAGAGCGAGGTTCCCATAGTTGAGGCCAGAAGGTCGGGACGTAGCACACAAGGCGTCCCGCCTTTAAGGTATAGAGAGTAAACTGTTAATTGTTTCTTTGTATGTTTATACCTGATTTGTTTACACTTGTTAATGTTATGTTAGAATTGAGACTCATGCTAGAGACTTTGGCTTCCTGGCATATGCGTGAGGACACGCATCCTTCCACCAGGGGCACATGTGGTACCCACGTTTGGGGATACCCCTAGCAGCCCCCTTATAGCTTTAACTGCAGCCAATGCTGCCTTCACAAACCCCGGCGCTGAGAGGGTTAACCTTCCCCCTGCAAGCGGACACAAGGACCCAGGGCAGTCCGACCGTCAGATCCTGAGAGCGGGAAGTCCTGGACCCGCATGATTGGTCGGGAGCTGTGCGCCAAGAGAAGAACGGGGAGAAGAGAACAAGAAGCGTGCGTGGGGAGAGACAGGAGAGAGAGGCGGGACACGCTGCCACTGCACTGCGTAGTAGAAGAGACGAGAGCCGCCCGCAGCAGCCGCGCGCCGGGACCCGCGCTAAGACGAGGAGAATAGCCGCCTGGGGTGAGGAGAGAGAGAGACCTGCCGCTTGTGTGCAGGGAGCCGCGGTTGGTCGGAACGCAGACAGGGCTGGCAGCAGCGCAAAGCCGCCCATCACAGCCACTCTTGGGGACGGGGGAGCCGGAGCCGCCTGGCAGCTGGTCCCTAGAAGCAACGCCGCCACAGAAGGGAGAACCACACAGAGGACGCTGTTGCAGCTGATAACCAGGAGACAATCAACAGGAGCATCCACTCCTATAGCAGGTACCGGGTCACCCATACATTCCTGCATATAAGTGGGGTCCATCTGTAACAGTACATCCCGGGTAAAAAGGGGGACGCCCCTACCCAGAAACACCCCAGTACAAAAGTTCTCCCTATGATTAACTATGCCCTGCATATTCAGGGACATCATGCCTGTGCTTGTTTTATATGATCCCCTTTCAAAAGCCAGAATCTGTTTATGAAGTCACCCACTTACACGGAGTACCCGACTGCCTGGAACGGTGTTTTATTAGAATAGTGTTACTCGCTCTGCATTACTTTTCCGTGGATATAAAGACGGGTGGTACCGTTAGCCATTGCTGCTGTGTTGTATTACCAACAGTTAGTTCTGCACACTTTCCTACGAATACTTACTTAACGTCCACTGACGTCTTCCCAGGAGTTCTCTGTTAGGGTGCAAGAGTTCTGTCAAAGGGGACATTGACCGCAGATGCCCGCTGAGGTGCAGGAATTGAACATTAGTGCCCGGCGTGTAACGCCACCTTATGGACAGGTTAGGAAATACTGCCAAATTACTGTCAGGACATTTCTTACCCCGGAATATTATTACATTCCAAACGCTTGCTATTGTATGTGTTATGTACGATTTTTTGACCAAAGTATTGTTCTACCTTTGAGATACCTAAACTGTGAATACTGTTATAGACAGGGAAAGAAATAGGGTATTGTGATGATGTTTATTATATGCAATTGCTCGAAGTGAGAATTGAGTTATAGCGGTGACTGATATCTTCAATGCAATAAATGGTTGTCACCGTCGCCATGTGTAGTGGTCCTTGGGTATAGTTTGTTTGTGTTGTTCTTCCGGGGTCCTCCTAGTCCTTCTGTCCCAGCCTTACAGGTGATGTACAAGAATAGTCGCTGGCCTCGACATCGTTGAAGAGTGGATACGGCCGACCACGAAAACGACAGACCTTCAGGTACGAACCCACTCTATAGAGATTTCACACTTGGCGTCCGCGAACAGGATCGTTTCAAGATGTCGAACCCAGACATTCCGGAGTCGTCCTCGGCACAGGGACAACCACCAGCGGCACCCGGAAACCCGATAGGAACAACGGCATCACCTATCACCATGCCATATTACTTTGGAGCCCCATGGTTGCCGACATACGCAGGAAAACAAGTCCCTGGCTCAAGTACTTTCAAGACATTCAAAGACAAAATGCTCTCCATGTTTCGCCTATACACGCTCACGGAAGAACAAAAAGTAGAGATCCTGAAGGGACAATTAACCGGCCCAGCACTGAGAGAAGTAGAAGCATGGGAGGATATGGAAAAGGAGAGCGCAGATTGTATACTCCAGAAATTAAGGAGCATATTTGCATGCAAAACGGTAGCAGAACTAAAGAGCCGTCTGTACGCGAAAAAGCAACGACCAGGTGAATCTCTACGGGAATTTGCACTAGGCCTACAGGAAGCCTTGAGGGCTGTATGAACGCTGGATCCACTGGATGTCGGACTGACCGATGACACCCTAATTAATTTATTTATTGAGGGAACGCAAGGCGAAGCAATTCGGTCACAATTACGAATGTGGAGACGCCAAAAGCCAGTCAGTTCTGTCTCTGCATTTAAAGAAGATATTCTACAGATATTAGGATTGAATCAGGGCGAAGAGACTGAAGATGATGAGGCACCAAGGAAAGTGGATGAAGAAAGCCTCCAGAGCATTCCCCTGTACAAGAACGTAGATGCCACCACCCGAGCGGGGGCAGTCCTTCAGCAGGCTATCGAAGCCCTGAATCGACAGATGTCAGAAGTGACGCTCAGCCTGTCCCGGATGAGCCAGAGGCTAGAAGAACTCGGCAAAGAACCAAGTGGAAGCCGACGCAGAGAATGGCGTCAGGAACGCGGTGGAAGAAATCACCCTCGATGGGAGGTCACGAGAGAGTCAGGCCGATGGCCTACTGATCGGTTTGATCCACAGGGTCGACCGATTTGTAGGGGATGTCACCAGAGTGGACACATCGAACGGAACTGCCCTCTTGATCCTTTAAACGGGAGAACCCCGAGGCGAGGGTCCGACCCTCGGGAGGAGAACCACTGACAGGTCCGCCGTCACGGGACTGGTGGCCCCAGTATGTAGGAGAGTGCCCCCACCTGAACATCCACATAAATGGGATCGAGATACCGGCTCTCTTGGATACGGGCTCACAAGTCTCTACAATCCGACTCACGGAGTTCCTTCAACACTGGAACGAAGCCACCATTGTGTCCCCACCCGCTACATGGCTCCACCTGCTAGCCAGCAATGGACAACCCATCGCCTTCCAGGGCTACTGGGAAGCCAATGTGGAAGTAGGAAACGCCGCCTTGACCCACCAAGGATACCTCATCACCACCGCACCCAACGCGCACTTGCCACCCGTGATTCTGGGCATGAACATTCTGAGAAACTGTCCAGAGGAACTAGTTGAAGCCCTGCGACACGAGATGAAGACCGCGGCCCCTAAGGAACGATAAGCCCTGCAACAGACAGTTAAAGTGCTAGAGGGCCAAAAGAAATTCGTTAATGGTCAGGGTGAAATTGGAAAAGCCCGAATCACCGACCGCCAACCTGTTCTGCTGAGACCGAACTCTGAGCAAGTGGTGTGGTGCAAAACAAGAATTAGTCCGGGGGGAGAGACTACGAGGCTCTGGTGGAACCCTGTGACTGGGATGGACAACAGCCGTTCGCTGTGGCGAGGACACTAGCCAAAGTGGTACACGGGAGGGTACCAGTCTGTCTTCTGAACCCACACTCGTATGCCATCAGACTCTACAAGTACTGTCCGGTGGCGAAGGGCAGCTGGATCGACTTCCAAGACATCGTGGTACAGGGTGTAACCGCGGCTCAATCAGGAGCGGCAGACGGAGAAGCGTCGGCGACTGAGGAAGAACCCCCATGGTGGGCCGGGATCCAGATCGGCGATGTTGACACCCCCACTGATAAAAGAGACGGAGTATTACAGATTGTGCGACGCAATGCTGCTGCATTCAGCCAACACCCTTCTGATTTTGGGCAAGCGGATGAAGTGTATCATCACATCCCCACGGGGACAACCCCTCCTATCAAGGAACGACACGACCCCTTCCTCCAGCCATGTACCAGCCAGTGAGGAACATGATCGCAGAGATGAAAGAGGCTGGAGTCATCCGTGAAAGCCACAGCCCATGGGCCGCTCCACTGGTGATAGTGAAGAAGAAAGACGGTAGTCTGCGCTTCTGCGCAGATTATCGCAGGCTCAATGCTGCAACTCACAAGGACGCCTATCCACTTCCCCGAATCGAAGAATCTCTGACGGCCTTAAAGACGGCAGCGTATTTCTCCACACTGGACCTCACCAGCGGCTACTGGCAGGTCCAAATGGCCCCTGAAGACATCGAGAAGATGGCCTTCACTTTGCCAATGGGCTTATTCGAATTCATGAGGATGCCATTCGGGCTCTGCAACGCTCCGGCCACCTTCCAGCGCGTCATGGAGCACTGTCTTGGACACCGCAACTTCGAGATGGTCCTGTTGTACCTCGACGATGTGATAATCTTCTCAAGAAACTACGAGGACCATCTGCGACATTTGGAAGAAGTGTTCCAACTTTTGACCAACTGCGGCCTGAAGCTTAAACCAAACAAATGTCACCTGCTCAAGCCCAAAGTCCAGTATCTTGGACATGTCGTCAGCGCCGAGGGCGTGATGCCTGATCCGGAGAAGATCAGAGTCGTTCAGGACTGGCCAGTCCCCAAGACCGTCAGAGATGTCCGAAGTTATTTGGGATTCGTGGGCTACTATAGACGCTTCATTGAACAGTTTGCCGCAGTAGCGGCCCCGTTGCATGAATTGCTCAGAGGCCAATCGGGTCATGAGCGAAGAGGGTCGTCCTTGGTATGTTGGGGAGAAGAACAGCAGCGAGCCTTTCATCAGTTGAAGACGTCCTTAATCGAAGCCCCGTTATTGGCCTATCCCGATTATGAACAACCATTTCAAGTGTATACAGACGCCAGCCACCGGGGACTAGAAGCCGTACTCTCCCAGGTGCAGGACGGGCGTGAAAGATTGATCGCATACGCCAGCCGGGGCCTCCGCAAAACTGAGCGGAACTGTGAGAATTACAGCGCATTTAAGTTGGAGTTACTCGCCCTCATCTAGGCTGTCACCGAGAAATTTAAACACTATCTGGCCGCCACGCCGTTCATCATCATGACGGATAATTACCCGCTGGCACATCTGTCTACTGCTAAGCTCGGAGCTCTTAAACAGAGATGGGTATCCCGACTCGCAAATTTCCGGTACACCGTATCCTACAGGAGTGGGAAGTCCAACGGGAATGCTGACGCCCTCTCCCGATTACCCACGGTAGATGTTGCGGAGGAAGATAGGGATGTGGATGAGGATGTCGAAACCCCGGTGTTTAAAGTCTCTCGAAAGGGAAGAACGGTCACGTCGGACCCCCTATCCGTCACCGGACCTCCACGGATGGAAAGCGCCCTACTGGATGCTTCCACAGTCAATTGGCGCGAGAAGCAGCGGAAGAGTCCAGTGCTGAGGGAACTTGTGGCCTTGTTGCGCCAGCGACGACAGTTGACCCGGATCCAACGGGCCAAAGCTGACCCGGAATTGATCAAGTTACTATGGCATAGGGACCGCATTCACCTGGAGGAGGGGATCCTCGTGCGTACCAGCATAGATCTGAGTACTCACCAACCAGTCACTCAGGTGGTCGTCTCTAAAGAGCAACCATGACAAATCCGGACACTTCGGCACTCAAAAGACTGAAGCCATCCTACGCACACAATATTTCTGGGTGGGCATGCGAGAATATGTGGAAAGATGGTGCCGCGACTGTGTTCCATGCACAAGGAAAAGGCAGGCCGACACTACCCAAAAGGACCCTCTGCATCCCATTAAGAGCCAACATCCACTACAAATTGTTGCCCTGGACCATGTGAAATTGGAGCCGAGCACCAGTGGATATCTGTATGCTCTTACAATAACGGACCATTACAGTAAATTCCTAGTGGCCGTCCCGGCCAAAGACCTCACTGCTAAAACCACTGCCGAACTGTTTTTGAAGCACTTCGCCAGGCCCTACGGGTATCCAGACTGCATCTTGACCGACCAAGGCCCTGCCTTTGAGTCGCAGTTGTTTCACGAACTGTGTTCCTACTACGGCTGTGGTAAAGCTCGGACAACAGCCTATCACCCGCAGGGGAATGGATTGTGTGAACGAGCTAACCAGAACCTCATCGGGATGCTTCGGAGCCTGGCGGCAGAAAATCGCACCAAGTGGCTGACCATACTCCCCGAATTAACCTATCTCTACAACAACACTGAACATTGCTCTACCGGCTTTACCCCATACTACCTCATGTTCGGCCAGCGAGGCAAGTTACCCCAGGACCTGGAATTGGCCCCTGCTGTGGTCCCTGCCATCGACCCAGGGACCGACTGGGTCCGTGAACACCAACGGAGGATAGAAGCTGCTCGAGAAATTGTAACAAAAAGAGTGGAGCATGTCCAGCATCGCTAGGAGGCGGACTACAATGCCCACATCCGACCTGAGGCACTGAAGACTGGAGACCTTGTCTGGAGGAAACGGAATCACCGCACCAGCAAGCTTGACGCTATGTGGGAGAGTTGCCCGTACGTCGTGGTCAGTATTCCTGAGGGCGAACGATATACCTACAAGATCTATAAGGGCCTGGAAGGTCCAGTCAGCGTTGCGCCGAGAGACCAACTCAAGCTCTGTACCGTAGAGTTACCGACAAGGAGCGCAGATCCACCTGTGGCAGAGGGATGGGAGACCCTGGGGGGCATACCCTTACACGATCCCATGGAGCTCTTAGTGTTTATGGGTGGCCTACCACCACCGCACTCAGTCCCACCTGTAGCTCCAGACCCGGTGTTGGACAGGCCGGTTGAAAGCCTTGATCGGTCTGACCTAGTTACCGCTCCTAGCGAGAGCGAGGTTCCCATAGTTGAGGCCAGAAGGTCGGGACGTAGCACACAAGGCGTCCCGCCTTTAAGGTATAGAGAGTAAACTGTTAATTGTTTCTTTGTATGTTTATACCTGATTTGTTTACACTTGTTAATGTTATGTTAGAATTGAGACTCATGCTAGAGACTTTGGCTTCCTGGCATATGCGTGAGGACACGCATCCTTCCACCAGGGGCACATGTGGTACCCACGTTTGGGGATACCCCTAGCAGCCCCCTTATAGCTTTAACTGCAGCCAATGCTGCCTTCACAAACCCCGGCGCTGAGAGGGTTAACCTTCCCCCTGCAAGCGGACACAAGGACCCAGGGCAGTCCGACCGTCAGATCCTGAGAGCGGGAAGTCCTGGACCCGCATGATTGGTCGGGAGCTGCGCGCCAAGAGAAGAACGGGGAGAAGAGAACAAGAAGCGTGCGTGGGGAGAGACAGGAGAGAGAGGCGGGACACGCTGCCACTGCACTGCGTAGTAGAAGAGACGAGAGCCGCCCGCAGCAGCCGCGCGCCGGGACCCGCGCTAAGACGAGGAGAATAGCCGCCTGGGGTGAGGAGAGAGAGAGACCTGCCGCTTGTGTGCAGGGAGCCGCGGTTGGTCGGAACGCAGACAGGGCTGGCAGCAGCGCAAAGCCGCCCATCACAGCCACTCTTGGGGACGGGGGAGCCGGAGCCGCCTGGCAGCTGGTCCCTAGAAGCAACGCCGCCACAGAAGGGAGAACCACACAGAGGACGCTGTTGCAGCTGATAACCAGGAGACAATCAACAGGAGCATCCACTCCTATAGCAGGTACCGGGTCACCCATACATTCCTGCATATAAGTGGGGTCCATCTGTAACAGTACATCCCGGGTAAAAAGGGGGACGCCCCTACCCAGAAACACCCCAGTACAAAAGTTCTCCCTATGATTAACTATGCCCTGCATATTCAGGGACATCATGCCTGCGCTTGTTTTATATGATCCCCTTTCAAAAGCCAGAATCTGTTTATGAAGTCACCCACTTACACGGAGTACCCGACTGCCTGGAACGGTGTTTTATTAGAATAGTGTTACTCGCTCTGCATTACTTGTCCGTGGATATAAAGACGGGTGGTACCGTTAGCCATTGCTGCTGTGTTGTATTACCAACAGTTAGTTCTGCACACTTTCCTACGAATACTTACTTAACGTCCACTGACGTCTTCCCAGGAGTTCTCTGTTAGGGTGCAAGAGTTCTGTCAAAGGGGACATTGACCGCAGATGCCCGCTGAGGTGCAGGAATTGAACATTAGTGCCCGGCGTGTAACGCCACCTTATGGACAGGTTAGGAAATACTGCCAAATTACTGTCAGGACATTTCTTACCCCGGAATATTATTACATTCCAAACGCTTGCTATTGTATGTGTTATGTACGATTTTTTGACCAAAGTATTGTTCTACCTTTGAGATACCTAAACTGTGAATACTGTTATAGACAGGGAAAGAAATAGGGTATTGTGATGATGTTTATTATATATGCAATTGCTCGAAGTGAGAATTGAGTTATAGCGGTGACTGATATCTTCAATGCAATAAATGGTTGTCACCGTCGCCATGTGTAGTGGTCCTTGGGTATAGTTTGTTTGTGTTGTTCTTCCGGGGTCCTCCTAGTCCTTCTGTCCCAGCCTTACAGGTGATGTACAAGAATAGTCGCTGGCCTCGACATCGTTGAAGAGTGGATACGGCCGACCACGAAAACGACAGACCTTCAGGTACGAACCCACTCTATAGAGATTTCACACTTGGCGTCCGCGAACAGGATCGTTTCAAGATGTCGAACCCAGACATTCCGGAGTCGTCCTCGGCACAGGGACAACCACCAGCGGCACCCGGAAACCCGATAGGAACAACAGCATCACCTATCACCATGCCATATTACTTTGGAGCCCCATGGTTGCCGACATACGCAGGAAAACAAGTCCCTGGCTCAAGTACTTTCAAGACATTCAAAGACAAAATGCTCTCCATGTTTCGCCTATACACGCTCACGGAAGAACAAAAAGTAGAGATCCTGAAGGGACAATTAACCGGCCCAGCACTGAGAGAAGTAGAAGCATGGGAGGATATGGAAAAGGAGAGCGCAGATTGTATACTCCAGAAATTAAGGAGCATATTTGCATGCAAAACGGTAGCAGAACTAAAGAGCCGTCTGTACGCGAAAAAGCAACGACCAGGTGAATCTCTACGGGAATTTGCACTAGGCCTACAGGAAGCCTTGAGGGCTGTATGAACGCTGGATCCACTGGATGTCGGACTGACCGATGACACCCTAATTAATTTATTTATTGAGGGAGCGCAAGGCGAAGCAATTCGGTCACAATTACGAATGTGGAGACGCCAAAAGCCAGTCAGTTCTGTCTCTGCGTTTAAAGAAGATATTCTACAGATATTAGGATTGAATCAGGGCGAAGAGACTGAAGATGATGAGGCACCAAGGAAAGTGGATGAAGAAAGCCTCCAGAGCATTCCCCCGTACAAGAACGTAGATGCCACCACCCGAGCGGGGGCAGTCCTTCAGCAGGCTATCGAAGCCCTGAATCGACAGATGTCAGAAGTGACGCTCAGCCTGTCCCGGATGAGCCAGAGGCTAGAAGAACTCGGCAAAGAACCAAGTGGAAGCCGACGCAGAGAATGGCGTCAGGAACGCGGTGGAAGAAATCACCCTCGATGGGAGGTCACGAGAGAGTCAGGCCGATGGCCTACTGATCGGTTTGATCCACAGGGTCGACCGATTTGTAGGGGATGTCACCAGAGTGGACACATCGAACGGAACTGCCCTCTTGATCCTTTAAACGGGAGAACCCCGAGGCGAGGGACCGACCCTCGGGAGGAGAACCACTGACAGGTCCGCCGTCACGGGACTGGTGGCCCCAGTATGTAGGAGAGTGCCCCCACCTGAACATCCGCATAAATGGGATCGAGATACCGGCTCTCTTGGATACGGGCTCACAAGTCTCTACAATCCGACTCACGGAGTTCCTTCAACACTGGAACGAAGCCACCATTGTGTCCCCACCCGCTACATGGCTCCACCTGCTAGCCAGCAATGGACAACCCATCGCCTTCCAGGGCTACTGGGAAGCCAATGTGGAAGTAGGAAACGCCGCCTTGACCCACCAAGGATACCTCATCACCACCGCACCCAACGCGCACTTGCCACCCGTGATTCTGGGCATGAACATTCTGAGAAACTGTCCAGAGGAACTAGTTGAAGCCCTGCGACACGAGATGAAGACCGCGGCCCCTAAGGAACGAAAAGCCCTGCAACAGACAGTTAAAGTGCTAGAGGGCCAAAAGAAATTCGTTAATGGTCAGGGTGAAATTGGAAAAGCCCGAATCACCGACCGCCAACCTGTTCTGCTGAGACCGAACTCTGAGCAAGTGGTGTGGTGCAAAACAAGAATTAGTCCGGGGGGAGAGACTACGAGGCTCTGGTGGAACCCTGTGACTGGGATGGACAACAGCCGTTCGCTGTGGCGAGGACACTAGCCAAAGTGGTACACGGGAGGGTACCAGTCTGTCTTCTGAACCCACACTCGTATGCCATCAGACTCTACAAGTACTGTCCGGTGGCGAAGGGCAGCTGGATCGACTTCCAAGACATCGTGGTACAGGGTGTAACCGCGGCTCAATCAGGAGCGGCAGACGGAGAAGCGTCGGCGACTGAGGAAGAACCCCCATGGTGGGCCGGGATCCAGATCGGCGATGTTGACACCCCCACTGATAAAAGAGATGGAGTATTACAGATTGTGCGACGCAACGCTGCTGCATTCAGCCAACACCCTTCTGATTTTGGGCAAGCGGATGAAGTGTATCATCACATCCCCACGGGGACAACCCCTCCTATCAAGGAACGACACGACCCCTTCCTCCAGCCATGTACCAGCCAGTGAGGAACATGATCGCAGAGATGAAAGAGGCTGGAGTCATCCGTGAAAGCCACAGCCCATGGGCCGCTCCACTGGTGATAGTGAAGAAGAAAGACGGTAGTCTGCGCTTCTGCGCAGATTATCGCAGGCTCAATGCTGCAACTCACAAGGACGCCTATCCACTTCCCCGAATCGAAGAATCTCTGACGGCCTTAAAGACGGCAGCGTATTTCTCCACACTGGACCTCACCAGCGGCTACTGGCAGGTCCAAATGGCCCCTGAAGACATCGAGAAGATGGCCTTCACTTTGCCAATGGGCTTATTCGAATTCATGAGGATGCTATTCGGGCTCTGCAACACTCCGGCCACCTTCCAGCGCGTCATGGAGCACTGTCTTGGACACCGCAACTTCGAGATGGTCCTGTTGTACCTCGACGATGTGATAATCTTCTCAAGAAACTACGAGGACCATCTGCGACATTTGGAAGAAGTGTTCCAACTTTTGACCAACTGCGGCCTGAAGCTTAAACCAAACAAATGTCACCTGCTCAAGCCCAAAGTCCAGTATCTTGGACATATCGTCAGCGCCGAGGGCGTGATGCCTGATCCGGAGAAGATCAGAGTCGTTCAGGACTGGCCAGTCCCCAAGACCGTCAGAGATGTCCGAAGTTATTTGGGATTCGTGGGCTACTATAGACGCTTCATTGAACAGTTTGCCGCAGTAGCGGCCCCGTTGCATGAATTGCTCAGAGGCCAATCGGGTCATGAGCGAAGAGGGTCGTCCTTGGTATGTTGGGGAGAAGAACAGCAGCGAGCCTTTCATCAGTTGAAGACGTCCTTAATCGAAGCCCCGTTATTGGCCTATCCCGATTATGAACAACCATTTCAAGTGTATACAGACGCCAGCCACCGGGGACTAGAAGCCGTACTCTCCCAGGTGCAGGACGGGCGTGAAAGATTGATCGCATACGCCAGCCGGGGCCTCCGCAAAACTGAGCGGAACTGTGAGAATTACAGCGCATTTAAGTTGGAGTTACTCGCCCTCATCTAGGCTGTCACCGAGAAATTTAAACACTATCTGGCCGCCACGCCGTTCATCATCATGACGGATAATTACCCGCTGGCACATCTGTCTACTGCTAAGCTCGGAGCTCTTAAACAGAGATGGGTATCCCGACTCGCAAATTTCCGGTACACCGTATCCTACAGGAGTGGGAAGTCCAACGGGAATGCTGACGCCCTCTCCCGATTACCCACGGTAGATGTTGCGGAGGAAGATAGGGATGTGGATGAGGATGTCGAAACCCCGGTGTTTAAAGTCTCTCGAAAGGGAAGAACGGTCACGTCGGACCCCCTATCCGTCACCGGACCTCCACGGATGGAAAGCGCCCTACTGGATGTTTCCACAGTCAATTGGCGCGAGAAGCAGCAGAAGAGTCCAAAGCTGAGGGAACTTGTGGCCTTGTTGCGCCAGCGACGACAGTTGACCCGGATCCAACGGGCCAAAGCTGACCCGGAATTGATCAAGTTACTATGGCATAGGGACCGCATTCACCTGGAGGAGGGGATCCTCGTGCGTACCAGCATAGATCTGAGTACTCACCAACCAGTCACTCAGGTGGTCGTCTCTAAAGAGCAACCATGACAAATCCGGACACTTCGGCACTCAAAAGACTGAAGCCATCCTACGCACACAATATTTCTGGGTGGGCATGCGAGAATATGTGGAAAGATGGTGCCGCGACTGTGTTCCATGCACAAGGAAAAGGCAGGCCGACACTACCCAAAAGGACCCTCTGCATCCCATTAAGAGCCAACATCCACTACAAATTGTTGCCCTGGACCATGTGAAATTGGAGCCGAGCACCAGTGGATATCTGTATGCTCTTACAATAACGGACCATTACAGTAAATTCCTAGTGGCCGTCCCGGCCAAAGACCTCACTGCTAAAACCACTGCCGAACTGTTTTTGAAGCACTTCGCCAGGCCCTACGGGTATCCAGACTGCATCTTGACCGACCAAGGCCCTGCCTTTGAGTCGCAGTTGTTTCACGAACTGTGTTCCTACTACGGCTGTGGTAAAGCTCGGACAACAGCCTATCACCCGCAGGGGAATGGATTGTGTGAACGAGCTAACCAGAACCTCATCGGGATGCTTCGGAGCCTGGCGGCAGAAAATCGCACCAAGTGGCTGACCATACTCCCCGATTTAACCTATCTCTACAACAACACTGAACATTGCTCTACCGGCTTTACCCCATACTACCTCATGTTCGGCCAGCGAGGCAAGTTACCCCAGGACCTGGAATTGGCCCCTGCTGTGGTCCCTGCCATCGACCCAGGGACCGACTGGGTCCGTGAACACCAACGGAGGATAGAAGCTGCTCGAGAAATTGTAACAAAAAGAGTGGAGCATGTCCAGCATCGCTAGGAGGCGGACTACAATGCCCACATCCGACCTGAGGCACTGAAGACTGGAGACCTTGTCTGGAGGAAACGGAATCACCGCACCAGCAAGCTTGACGCTATGTGGGAGAGTTGCCCGTACGTCGTGGTCAGTATTCCTGAGGGCGAACGATATACCTACAAGATCTATAAGGGCCTAGAAGGTCCAGTCAGCGTTGTGGCCGAGAGACCAACTCAAGCTCTGTACCGTAGAGTTACCGACAAGGAGCGCAGATCCACCTGTGGCAGAGGGATGGGAGACCCTGGGGGGCATACCCTTACACGATCCCATGGAGCTCTTAGTGTTTATGGGTGGCCTACCACCACCGCACTCAGTCCCACCTGTAGCTCCAGACCCGGTGTTGTACAGGCCGGTTGAAAGCCTTGATCGGTCTGACCTAGTTACCGCTCCTAGCGAGAGCGACGTTCCCATAGTTGAGGCCAGAAGGTCGGGACGTAGCACACAAGGCGTCCCGCCTTTAAGGTATAGAGAGTAAACTGTTAATTGTTTCTTTGTATGTTTATATCTGATTTGTTTACACTTGTTTAATGTTATGTTGGAATTGAGACTCATGCTAGAGACTTTGGCTTCCTGGCATATGCGTGAGGACACGCATCCTTCCACCAGGGGCACATGTGGTACCCACGTTTGGGGATACCCCTAGCAGCCCCCTTATAGCTTTAACTGCAGCCAATGCTGCCTTCACAAACCCCGGCGCTGAGAGGGTTAATCTTCCCCCTGCAAGCGGACACAAGGACCCAGGGCAGTCCGGCCGTCAGATCCTGAGAGCGGGAAGTCCTGGACCCGCAGGATTGGTCGGGAGCTGCGCGCCAAGAGAAGAACGGGGAGGAGAGAACAAGAAGTGCGCGTGGGGAGAGACAGGAGAGAGAGGCGGGACACGCTGCCACTGCACTGTGCAGTAGAAGAGACGAGAGCCGCCCGCAGCAGCCGTGCGCCGGGACCCGCGCTAAGACGAGGAGAATAGCCGCCTGGGGTGAGGAGAGAGACCTGCCGCGTGTGTGCAGGGAGCCGCGGTTGGTCAGAACGCAGACAGGGCTGGCAGCAGCGCAAAGCCGCCCATCACAGCCACTCTTGGGGACGGGGGAGCCGGAGCCGCCTGGCAGCTGGTCCCTAGAAGCAACGCCGCAGCACTTAAAGCCACCACAGAAGGGAGAACCACACAGAGGACGCTGTTGCAGCTGATAACCAGGAGACAATCAACAGGAGCATCCACTCCTATAGCAGGTACCGGGTCACCCATACATTCCTGCATATAAGTGGGGTCCATCTGTAACGGTACATCCCGGGTAAAAAGGGGGACACCCCTTCCCAGAAACACCCCAGTACAAAAGTTCTACCTATGCTTAACTATGCCTTGCCTATTCAGGGACATCATGCCTGCGCTTGTTTTATATAATCCCCTTTCAAAAGCCAGAATCTGTTTATGAAGTCACCCGCTTACACAGAGTACCCGACTGCCTGGAACGGTGTTTTATTAGAATAGTGTTACTCGCTCTGCCTTACTTTTCCGTGGATATAAAGACGGGTGGTACCGTTAGCCATTGCTGCTGTGTTGTATTACCAACAGTTAGTTCTGCACACTTTCCTACGAATACTTACTTAACGTCCACTGACGTCTTCCCAGGGGTTCTCTGTTAGGGTGCAAGAGTTCTGTCAAAGGGGACATTGACCGCAGATGCCCGCTGAGGCGCAGGAATTGAACATTAGTGCCCGGCGTGTAATGCCACCTTATGGACAGGTTAGGAAATACTGCCAAATTACTGTCAGGACATTTCTTACCCCGGAATATTATTACATTCCAAACGATTGCTATTGTATGTGTTATGTACGATTATTTGACCAAAGTATTGTTCTACCTTTGAGATACCTAAACTGTGAATACTGTTATAGACAGGGAAAGAAATAGGGTATTGTGATGTTTATTATATGCAATTGCTCGAAGTGAAAATTGAGTTATAGCGGTGACTGATATGCAATAAATGGTTGTCACCGTCTCCATGTGTAGTGGTCCTTGGGTATAGGCCCTCATTCCGAGTTGTTCGCTCGGAGATTTTCATCGCATCGCAGTGAGAATTCTCTTAGTGCGCATGCGCAATGTTCGCACTGCGACTGCGCCAAGTAACTTTACTATGAAGAAAGTAAGTTTACTCACGGCTTTTTCATCGCTCCGACGTTCGCATTGTGATTGACAGGAAATGGGTGTTACTGGGCGGATGCACGGCGTTTTAGGGGCGTGTGGCTGGAAACGCTACCGTTTCCGGAGAAAACGCAGGAGTGGCCGGGGAAACGGTGGGTGTGCCTGGGCGAACGCTGGGTGTGTTTATGACGTCAGCCAGGACCGAAAAGCACTGAACTGATCGCACAGGCAGAGTAAGTCTGAAGCTACTCAAAAACTGCTAACTCGTTTGTAATCGCAATATTGCGCATACATCGGTCGCACATTTAAGAAGCTAAGATTCACTCCCAGTAGGCGGCGGCTTAGCGTGTGTAACTCTGCTACATTCGCCTTGCGAGCGATCAACTCGGAATGAGGGCCATAGTTTGTTTGGGTTGTCCTTCCGGGGTCCTCCTGGTCTTTCTGTCCCAGCCTTACAGGTGATGTACAAGAATAGTCGCTGGCCTCGACATCGTTGAAGAGTGGATACGGCCGACCACGAAAACGACAGACCTTCAGGTACGAACCCACTCTATAGAGATATCACACTTGGCGTCCGCGAACAGGATCGTTTCAAGATGTCGAACCCAGACATTCCGGAGTCGTCCTCGGCACAGGGACAACCACCAGCGGCACGCGGAAACCCGATAGGAACAACGGCATCACCTATCACCATGCCATATTACTTTGGAGCCCCATGGTTGCCGACATACGCAGGAAAACAAGTCCCTGGCTCAAGTACTTTCAAGACATTCAAAGACAAAATGCTCTCCATGTTTCGCATATACACGCTCAAGGAAGAACAAAAAGTAGAGATCCTGAAGGGACAATTAACCGGCCCAGCACTGAGAGAAGTAGAAGAATAGTCGCTGGCCTTGACATCGTTGAAGAGTGGATACGGCTGACCACGAAAACGACAGACCTTCAGGTACGAACCCACTCTATAGAGATATCACATATATTCCACCAGAGTGCCAGATACATATATGTCCCCACAGTGCCAGATACATATATGCCACCACAGTGCCAGATACATATATTCCTCCACAGTGCCAGATACATATATTCCTCCACAGTGCCAGATACATATATGTCCCCACAGTGCCAGATACATATATGTCCCCACAGTGCCAGATACATACATTCCTCCACAGTGCCAGATACCTATATGTCACCAGAGTGCCAGATACATATGTGTCCCCACAGTGCCAGATACATACATTCCTCCACAGTGTCAGATACATATATGCCACCACAGTGCCAGATACATATATGTCCCCACAGTGCCAGATACATACATTGCTCCACAGTGCCAGATACATATATTCCTCCACAGTGCCAGAAACATATATTCCTCTACAGTGATAGAAACATATATTCCTCCACAGTGCCAGATACATATATGCCCCCACAGTGGCAGATACATATATGTCCCCATAGTGCCAGATACACATCTCCCCAGTGCCAGATATGCACCCACTGGCAGTTACACATCTCCCCAGTGCCAGATATGCACCCACTGCCAGTTACACATCTCCCCAGTGCCAGATATGCCCCAGTGAAAGATACACATGTCCTCCCAGTGCCAGATATGCCCCCAATGCCAGATACACATGTCCGCCCAGTGCCAGATATGCCCACAGTGCCAAATACACATGTCCCCCCAGTGCAAGATATGCCCCCAGTGCCAGATATGCCCCCACTGCTACCTACATGTCTCCCCAGTGCCAGATATGCCCCCACTACCAAATATGCCCCCACTGCCAGACACACATCCCCCCAGTGCCAGATATTCCCCCCAGTGCCAAATATGTCCCCACTGTCTGCTACACATCTCCCCAGTGCCAGATATGCCCCTCTGCCAGCTACATGTCTCCCCAGTGCCAGATATGCCCCCAGTGCCAGATACACATGTCCCCCCATTGCCAGATATTACCCCCAGTGCCAAATATGCCCCCACTGCCAGCTACACGTCTCCCCAGTGCCAGAAACACATGTTCCCCCAGTGCCAGATATGACCCAGTGCCAGAAACACATGTCCCCTAAGTGCCAGATATGCCCCCGGCCCCAGTGCCAGATACACGCCCCCCCCCAGGTCTGCCAGATATGCCCCCAGTGAAAGATACACATGTCCCCCCCCAGGTCTGCCAGATATGCTCCCAGTGTAAGATACACATGTCCCCACACTGCGCCCCCCCCAAGTGCTGCTCTGCTCAGTCTGCTGCTTGTGAGGGGAGGAGAGCGCAGCGCGCGCCTTTCCTGCCCCTCATTCTCCACTCTCCGGCGGCACTGATTCTCTCTAATTAGGAGACGGTCCGTGAGCCAATCAGAGTTCGTGGACTAACAGCTAAGACTCCTGATTGGCTGCCGGTCCGTGAGCTCTGATTGGCTCACGGGCCGGCGCCGGGCACTGCAGACTAAAAAGCCGCGGGTTGGCCACCGCTGTAGCAGCCACGTGGCTGTGCGCAGTGTGACGTCAGAGGTATGCCAGCCAGACCACCAGCACCTGCAGCTCGCAGCCACCTGCTCGTAGCCCACTGCCATCCGCCCGCCTCACGAGAGAGGGGGTGAGTCACTGTGGGGGCTGGGTGGGGGGCATTAAATATTATATATATTTAATGCCCCCCGATTGACCTTCCTAATCGTTATGCTTACAACAGGAGTGTGCTGAACTTGTGGGAGGCAGGACCTATCCAATCTTATTACTCCGTAAACAAGAGCCGAGTCATGATGTGAGACGTCGCAGGCCAGTGGGTCTATTTATCAAAGCACGAAAAGCCATAGTGCTGGTGAAAATGGGTATTTTCATGGGCAATAGGGCTTTACCATATACATCAAAAGGGCATAAATCCGTATCGCACCGATGATTGCTTCCATAGGCAATGCAGATTATGGCAATAGGTGAGTTTCTGCATCGCCGATAATCAGCGATATTAGCTGCCGCACATCGATAAGCGTTACACCCATAGATGCTGGGAAACCTTTGACTGAGTGGAGTAGACCTTCATTATGAGATGGCACGCGGCGCCTCCTCCAGCTTATTACAGCCGTGTATGGTAACCACTCAGCCTCAGACCTCAGATTTGGTGAATGGGTGAACTTCCTTCTCCTATATGACCAGAACCAGACAAGGATGTCCCCTCTACCCTTTGATCTTTACCCTCTACATCAAACCCTACCAACCAATATTAGTCATAATTGCAGAATTTCTGCGTGAGGGGCAGCCATGTTGGCTCAGCTGAGGAGTGTGTCGCTGGAAAGTGGGTGATTGCGTCATCATGGCCCACCCTCCTCCCCCCGCTATGCAATGCCACGATTACCTGAATTAGGAAGCGGGTGGTTGGGCATCACGATAACGCAATTCAGCGGCCAGCTTTGGGGACTTGCCCTCTCTTCTGGGCGGCTAGGAGCGCCACTCAATTTTTGAGAGCCTCCCAGTCATTCTGAGAGAGTAGGTAAGTTTGCCTTAACGTAAGAAGACGGATGGGTGAACTCTGGCGCACTAACTAGAGTCAGCCCAATCAAGACCCTTAATGCCTGCCCAAAACAGGGGTGAACAAAGAAAAGGGAAGCAATAAAAGGCGACAAGAAATCAACAACAGAAGTCAAAACTTGTGTGAGTAACGAAAAGGAAGTCTACAATACGGTTGGATCTTCAAAAAAGAGTCCTTAGGTCATCCGGTATGATCCAAATGTCCGCAGTGCATATATGAAAAAAGAAAAAACAAAGAGAAATCCAATGTGTAGTAATTTCTTAAATTCTGTTTCGTGACATCCAGAAATAGAGCCTTGATGTGTGGTTAACTTGATAGAAGGAGGGATAGAGTCTCACCACTGATCACAGGATTGAATGGAGCGTACCAAAACTCACATTACAAAGGTTGTTACAATACACATAAAGGTATCTTTTCTAGTGTTAATCGTGAATATTCATATAGGCACAGCGTACCCCACTCACGTGTTAGAAGAGTTCTTTCCGCATATAAAGGTATCTTTACATATGGATCCACTGGAGTTTTGATGAAAAAACTTTTTCTTTATTTTTACATATGACAGGAAATGGAGAGCACCAGTGCATGCTGGAGCATGCAGGTAAAAAAACGTACCTTTACGGACTATTTTATTTTATATAGACATCATCTAATCGAATTGAGAGAAAGATAACAGAAAACGAGGCTTTAAAAGACAATATATAGCCTAAATATGCCGGACCGGAAGTCTCGAATGTCAACGGTGCGGTCCACCTGCCGGGAAGTCCGCCCTGCGTTCCACCTAACTCGGAAGTCCGCAGTGGATATTTAATTTAAATACTCTTATCCCGGCAGGTTTGAACTCTGAGTTTGAATTTAAATGGTTTCTGTGAACTGATTTTCTCTATATTGTACCCCAGTTGACAAAACTGTATTGTCTAGATAAGCACTTTTAGTTTTTCCTATGTATATAAAATTTTCCCCAGAGACAAACTGGCCCATTGTGAGAAGGTATCCAACTAAGGTCCATATTAATATTACCTATGATCTAGAGTAAAATCATAGCCTTTAATAATGGACAGTAGATAAGAAAAATATATACATCCATATGTGTTTACTTTTATAACAAAATGATGCTATTATCATTCTCTGTTATATTTATGCGTGTATTGTTATTATGTTCCCCCACGATGTGTGTTTATTTATGGCCATTCATATATTATATGTTAGGCACAGTGCTATAACCTGGGTATTCCAATCAGCCTGGTATAACATATGGTGTAATTCAGGTGACATATGCTGTAACCGGATCACGTCGGTCGCGCACGCGCACCACGCATGTCTGGCCGGGTGGAACGCACTGCGGACTTCCGAGTTAGGTGGAACACAGGGCGGACTTCCCGGCAGGTGGAACGCACCGTGGACATTCGAGACTTCCGGTCCGCATATTTAGGTTATATATTGTCTTTTAAAGCCTAGTTTTCTGTTATCTTTCTCTCAATTCGATTAGATGATGTCTATATAAAAATATAGTGACTCAAAAATACTATTAAGGGTATTAAAATAGTCCGTAAAGGTACGGTTTTGACCTGCATGCCCCAGCATGCACTGGTGCTCATCATTTCCTGTCATATGGGCATAAATAGCTCACAGTCCACCCCCAGCATGCATACCTTGAAAAAGACCGTAAAGTCGAAACGGCATTGGTGCATGCTGAGAGTGGAGACTTTTTAGCCCCCGCATTTGTTTTTATCTATTTTAAAGCAAGCTGTTTGGTCCCTTTAACCTGTGAGGTCACCCTTAGGTTTGTCATAGAGTGGGCATTCCGGATTTCCCCACTAGTATTGGAGTTTTCTCATCTTCTCCACAAAGCCTTAGCAGGTACCTAACAGTAGTTTATAGGGTCTACTTGCTTGTTATCTATTTTTATTGAAAAATAAAGAAAAAGTTTTTTCATCAAAACTCCAGTGGATCCATATGTAAAGATACCTTTATATGCGGAAAGAACTCTTCTAACACGTGAGTGGGGTACGCTGTGCCTGTATGAATATTCACGATTAACACTAGAAAAGATACCTTTATGTGTATTGTAACAACCTTTGTTATGTGAGTTTTGGTACGCTCCATTCAATCCTGTGATCGGTGGTGAGACTCTATCCCTCCTTCTATCAAGTTAACCACACATCAAGGCTCTATTTCTGGATGTCACGAAACAGAATTTAAGAAATTACTACACATTGGATTTCTCTTTGTTTGTTTTTTTCATATATGCACTGCGGACGTTTGGATCATACCGGATGACCTAAGGACTCTTTTTTTGAAGATCCAACCGTATTGTAGACTTCCTTTTCATTACTCACACAAGTTTTGACTTCTGTTGTTGATTTCTTGTTGCCTTTGATCGCTTCAAGTTTGTATTAATGCCTGCCATTAACATCTGTATAAACAACGAGCTCTGATGTAATTTTTTATAATCATTGCATTTTGATATCATTACTTTTTTAATAACGGATCAGTACTATAAATCATTACTAAAATCACAAATAGATATATGTCCTGGATGTACAGTAAATATGTAAATGTACATTACCTGCAGAAAATGACAACGATATTGCCAACACAAAAATAAGCTACATATAGACATTTTTCAACAACTTGGGAATCTTTAAAGTTCTATCATCTAAAAACAGTTAAAAACTCATAAATAACGGGAACATTACAGGAGGCCACATGGAGCGCCCCTTTAGCGTTCATTTGCTCCTAAACCTAAAAAAAATGAGAAGCAGTTTCTATTAGTTATTCCACCAGGTGCATTTCCTCTCCTAACGACACTTCTTAAATTGCGTGTGGGTAAAAAGGTAATTTGGTCTCACACCATTAAAAAGTAATGGAACCCTTGATGATAAGAAATGGCACAGCTAGCTTGTTGGAAAACGTTTAATTAATAAAGTCATAAAAATATTGTGAAGCAAGGCAGTTTGTGTGAGATCTTCACTAGATAAACAGATACAACCTACACCCTTCTCCTGCTGGAAGATTTTAAAAATGGGAAAATCGGAAGCACCCCAAACACTGTATGAAAGGAAAAAAGAATAAGATGTTATTTACAACTTTTATTTATATGGCACCAATATGATCAAATAAGGCTAAAGGGCCAGGGCCAGGTGAGTGCTTGGGTAGGCACGCCCCTTGGGTGTGGCCAAGTCAGTGGGTGTGTCTACGCACTATCAAGAGATGTTTGGCTAAATTATGTATGCTTTTGTGAAGTTGAGGGTGTGGTCACAACATCTTGTAGGGAGTGATTACACCTCCCCCAGCAAGCACAGGCTCACAGAGATGCAAGGCCCAGTTACATTGTAGGGTAGATTAACTAATGGCTCTTAAAACGCACAGGATTGTTACCACAGAACATCTGTCAAAATCTTGAAACCTATGCGCATCTCATTATTTTTGAAGGAGCCAGCCAGGGGTGGGTACAAATCACCTGGGACCGAGCCTCTGTAGGGCCCAAGAGTGCAATGTTGGTATTTCCATGCTCACCCCCCCCCACACACACACACCCCTCCCCCCCTCTTCCTCATGATGATGTGATCATGTTCCCCAGTGGGTGCACCACAGATATACACATAAGTAGGGGACATAGATTTGTCCCCAACAGTGGCCACATGCCCGCAGCACCTTGGTGGCCCGGTATAAGAAAATATACTTGTATAGAGTTGTCAAGATACTTGTTTATTGAGAATTTTTTTAAAGTGTCCTGTGCTTTTTTTATTGTTTTTTTTTTATTACCTGTGTGTTTGTTATTCTTATTGTCTGCTAGGTAGTGTAGTTAGTTTGCGGGAGGAGTACTCTTTGGTTTGTGTTGGTGGGGCTTTAGAGAGGGGGTCCTGGCATTGACACTGTGGATGACGGAGGAAGTCAAATAGGCCAGGAAGTGGCAGAGGAAGTGGGTGCTGTATTCACTTCTCACGTGATGAGAACTGCGCTCACATTAGTTATATGGTACACAGGAGAGAGACGCCACTGAGCCGCAAACGGCAGCTGTGGAAAAGGCTAATGGCTGACGCTTGTGAGCACACAGACTGAAGCTATTGGCCAAGAAGTTTACAGCACACAATCATTTGTGCAGGGGAGTATTCAGAAGGGGCATTTCATGCCTGGAAGGGGCCGTGTGCTGATATCTGGGGCAGAGCTGGATTAAGACTTCAGGGGGCCCGGGGAACGTAAAACATGGGGGGCCCTCAGGTGTAAAATGAAAACCACAATACAAATATATATATATATATATATATACACACTCACACTATACAGGAACCTCAACTTCAAATGTAATTAATGACAAAATACAGCCTGTCTCACGTTTGCTTGACTCACAGAACAGTAGGAAAAGAGCTTGAAGTTCTCTCCTCCAATTAGCACATCCACATAGCATGTTGTCAGCTGTGACTGTGTGCACTGTGCAGTGCACGGCACGCTAGGAATCCTGCTTCCTCTGGCTGCCGAGTGACAGCTCAGCTGTCCAATGGTATGTGCAGCAGCAGCAGCCTGCAGCTCCGTGACTGGCTGGAGTGTAGGCTGCAGCTACACACACCATTGGACAGCAGAGCTGTCACTCGTCAGGCAGCCCAGCAAAGCTCTGCAGCTGTGAAGCGGTGTCAGAGGGGAGTGCAGTGCTGCGGATCAGATCAGTACATTGATCCGATCTGTGGCTTGTGGAGGGGGGCCCTTTCAGATTAGGGGGCCCGGGGTACTTAACCCCAGAACCCCCCCCCCCCCCCTTAATCCGGCTCTGATCTGGGGTCATGCGCAATATCTCTGTAATAATGGCCAGGGCACCATTCTTCAAGCACCAGAAGAATGGCGCTGCCGGCTACAAGGTGTGTAAATTACATTTGTGTAGGGTGTTGGTCTTCCTTTACTCATTGGGCCGTGTGCGTACTCCCTCCACATATCTCAGGGTAAAGTTGCAAGTCTCTCTATATACAGAATTAATGGTGAGATAGGCTAAGGCCTATCCTTTTTCAAGATATTTCTGTATTTCATATGTGAATGAACAGCTTGAGGTCTACGAACACTGGTGTATCTATAATGGGTGTATTGTGTACGGTGCACAACAGCCCCCGGGAACCAAGGGGTCCCACACTGCAAACCCTGCACCCATTTTTTCAAAACTTACACTCCGGAGTCCCACGCCGGCGGCAGCAGCACTCTGAGAACCCCCAGGAAAATGGCACGGTGGCCATTTTCCTGGTGGAATAGGAAAAGCACTGGGAAAATGGCTGCCGCACCATGCGCACTAAACTGTCGGACAGAGTTAAGGTCTCCTAGTGATACTAGTGCCCAGAGTCTATTGCTCTGTCTGCTAGAGAGGAGGGGGCCCAGACGGAATCTGCACACGGGCCCCACTACCACCCACCTCCCCTTTGATAGTCTGTGTTGTGTATTATTTTCCATTTGTTATTTCATTGGTCCACATTGTAATATTACCTTTGTTTATGTCTTCGGATATGTTTTTAGTTTTACTGTATTGGACATCTTTAAATAAAATAATATATAAATAAAAAGTTGCAGGTCTCTTGAAGTTAAGGGGGATACGTCTCCCACTATGTCACTCATATACAGTAAACAAGACGGCGCAAGCTCAGCAATAGTACCGGCGGCCATCTTAGTACAGGAATGAAGTGTCATCCCTTGAGGAGCCATTTTGGAGACTTCCCTTCCCTAACGTCAGCATTTACTATTATGTTCTTATTCCCCTGGGCTGACTTTTTGCATTTTTTATTTTTTCCTATTCATATTTTGTCCTTTTATTCCATTAAAACTTTAACAAAGTCACTGACATCTGTTGATTATCGGAGACAAGAGAATGGAAGAAAAAAGCAGGCAGGATACTTTAAAAAGTCAAATTGCCTAACCCACTATTTAATTATACACGAATGTAAATGGGCCATTTTTCCATAGCTAGTTATTACATTCTCTGCGTTACACTTTCCTGAATCTCACCATCTCTCCAGCTTCCTGCTATATAATTGTTTGGTTGCATTATTGTCTATATGTGTTTTTTTTTTTTCTTCTATTTTTTTTTTTTTTTTAATGTGAGTGCAGCGGGGTAAATCTTGGTTTTCAGCCAGCCCCTTGTTCTTCATCTGCTTAAGCTTTTATAGATGAAGATTGCTATAATTATCAGAATACCTGCTTATTTCTGAAGTATTATCACGGCACCCAGCTGGCATTTACAACCAATTAACAAGCTTTGTCATTAGTTGCATAAGGGATATCTCTGAGTATAGCCATTGTGTGCTAATTTTCTGTTTTAGATAATCAGTTTGGCCATCCGAAATGCGAGACGGTACTAGAGGTGAAGGTTGACACCCTGCGGTAGGCCGTAAGAAATTGCTATCCTCGTCCTATAGACAAAGACATGCAGCTATTTTGTGATTGCTGTAGTGCTTACAACTGGCGTTCACTTCTAAAGTCTTTCTGTTCGTTTTTTTTTTTTTTTTTTTTTTAAGGATGGAGGAAGTAAAGAAAGAAAATAGTGTTGAAGATAAGATGGAAGGAGTACGGATTAAGGTAAGAATAAAACGTATATCAGTGTCTCCTAAAAAAAGAAGAAGAAAAATTATTAAAAAAAACAAAATAATTATGTCATTTTATCTCGTTTTTTGAGGCAATTCTTAGTTTGACCGCAGGCCAACGGTAATTTTACCAATTTCAGCTAATGCGTGAGAGCTTTTAAAGGGGAACAAGCGGGGCCTTTGCAAATGGCACCTCGATAATTAATTCTGTCCATAGGCGTCCAAGAAGAAAAATAACATAGGAAATTGCGCCCCCCGATGTGTTTTGTTAAAGAAGCGCGTACAATAACCAGCTAGGGATATTAATATCATGTCCGGGAGCGGCGGAGTCTTCCATACAAGGATTGCATTGAAGAAGGGATTAAAACACATGTATGTATTATGGTGTGCTACTAGAATTCATTCAGGGATCAGATTACATGCGTTCTGATGGCGACACATTTTGCATGTTCATTTCTGTTTTCTATCTCACTCTCCATCTGTTTATGGTGACAACATTTTTGGCTTTCTAATTAAAAGGTAAATGGATAATATATATATTTTTTTTAAAGTAGATATTGTGAAAAGGCATTATTTGCTAATTGTAACATTGGGTCAGATTTATCAAGCCTTGGAGAGTGAGAAATTGCACGGTGATAAAGTACTAGCCAATCAGCTTCTGTAATTTTTCAAAAACAGCCTGTAACATGACAGATAGGAGCTGGTTGGTTGGTACTTTATTTATCCGAGGATGCAGCATCAAATCTCTTGAAACACCATCAGCTGGCAGAGTCACCCAGACTGGCCGCAGCAGCTCCGTCGTTGAGGCCAGGAATTGCAGGCTCTGGCCTTAGCACCCCCACAAAAGGGAGGCGATACGCCCCTTCCCCGCCCCAAACAGCTGCAGATTGTCATCACTTGACGTCTGCAGTCGTACAGGACCCATACTGCACATGTGACACTGCCCTTAATGCGCCAGGACCTGAATGAGGCCCTATGTTCTTAAACTACTCTTTGTCAGTAACAAGTAGGCAGTGTCCTGACTATCACATCAGGATAACCAGAGGTGATGTACTGTGATCTGCGCTCCCTACCAATGGCTGAAGGTGGTGGTTGGGGCGTCAGGTGGGGTATGGGAATACTGCGCACCCCTTAGTCCGTGGAAATACTTATCAGATACTTATCAGATATTCCAAAGTATTAATATGAGATCAAGAGGGGGGCTTGGGCGAAACAAAATAAGCCCAAATATAGATTCATTGACTGAAATGTGATTTGTTGTAAATGTGTGATAAATGCGATTTAACCACAAAAACTTTGTAGATCGTACCTAAGGTCCCATATGGTCTTCAGCAAACATTAAAACTGATGTAAATATAAAGCAGCATAAAAACATAAATGAGCACATACAGGAAAAATTCTGTAAATAATATACAGTATACAGTATATAGTAAAAAACACAGGATAACGGCCAGTCTTTACTGCGGCACCCCTTGTGGTGTAACTTTGAATAGGTAAATAATGGTAGGTAGGTTCAATGTAGCGAGTTAATAGCTATGCAAGTTTATAGAGATATAGGGGTTCGGTATGTATTACCGGCGGTCGGGATGCTGTCAGTCACATGACCAACAGTGGCATCCCAACACTGAAGATCCCAACACCGGATGGGGTAAGTATTTTCTCCCTTACCCCCCTACTCTAACCGTAACCCTCGTGGGGTGGCGGCTGTGGCTAACCCTGTGGGGTTGGCAACTACGGCTAACCCTCAGGGGGTGTTGGATATGGGTATCCCCCCCTCCAGTGCCTAACCCTAACCCCTCCCCCCATGCCCTAATCTTAACCTGTACCCTGATACTTACTTTCCTGATGTTGGCTGTCAGTGTTCCGGCGCCAGTCTTCTGAGTGGTGTCAGGATTCCGGCATCAGTCACATGACCTCTGGCATCACGACCGCCGAGAACTCCTGTGATGTATTAATTCCTGCACGTTTACCTCTGTCCAGAGCTAGGTTGTGCTAGCCGCGGCTAGAACCCGTTACGTGCCGATGGTTAAATTAGTGGGGTCTGCTGTGATCTCCGACCCACTTGGGAGGATAACCAGATCAGCGTTTCCAAGTGTAGACAACAGACAATAAACACAGTTGGGCAGCACAATGATGCCAGGATTAGCACAGAGTTCCTGGGTTTGATTCCCTCCAAAGGATTGTCTGTGTGGAGTTTGTATGTTCTCTCCGTGCTCCGAATACACTAGTTTCCTCCTACACTCCAAAAACCTAGTAGTCGGTTAATTGGTGTCTAATCTGTGGGTATGTATATGTGGTAGTGAATATAGACTGGAGAGGGGCGGATGTGAATCACTAAACAGTCTCGGAAAGGTCTTGCAGAATATGTGTGCTCTAGATAAATAATAGTTAATAATAGCAATATAATATTAATAATGATGCACAGTCCGGGAAATATATCGTTCAGCCTGCCGGCAAGTTGCAATTGTATTTATTTTGCAGCTTCAGGCTCACACAGAAGAAATGTATGATTATCCAGCCATAACCTCTCCATCACTCAGTAGGCAGTTATCTGCTAGATGCGGAATAAGTGCTTGGAAACCATGTACTTAGCTGACAAAACACCCAGCAGATAGTGAGAGATCTGGCTCCCGCCACTTGTTACTGCATACTGCAACCATTTTATCAGAGCCTGTATGGCTGCGGCTGCAAATTGACGCTTGACCTTAATAGATTGTCACAATGAGTAACTTTTATAAAATAACGTAGACAGATAAAACGTTTTCTCTGTCCAAACACAAATACTGCCCTGGATCTTCTCATCACTAACAGGCCTAGCTAAACTTCTGCCCCGACTGATTCAGTACCTGAACGCAGGTCACGTAGCATCTCCATACACAATTCATATTGTGAGTTTAAACCGTTTAAATCGCAAAACTGGTATCCGGTTGGTAGATAGACAGTGTCTAGATAGACAGTCAATAGATTGACACCATATGTTAGACAGACTAGAGGTCGAAAGGGTCAAAAGGTCGACATGAAAATGGTCAACATAAAAAAAGATAGACTCGTAGGGCCAAATGTAATAGAGTGAGAGTTTCAGAAAGTGAGAGATTTGGTAAGGTTTTGCAGTTTTTTTAAGGTGGCAATCATTTACACTGCAAAACCAGGCTGATCTTGCAGTGTAAATGATTGCCACTTTAAAAAAAAACTGCAAAACCTTACCAAATCTCTCACTTTCTGAAATCCTCACTCTATTACATTTGGCCCATGTTTTTTTTTTATTTATTTTACATGTTTTTTGGACTAAAAAAGAAAAAAAGTTCTGCGCTATAAATTTAGCAGCTCCATTTGGTTGAAATCAATATAAGTTAAGTATATGGAGCGCTTTGTGTTTTTGTGTGTGTATCAAATGCTGAAAAGAAAAAAATTACAGATTAAAAACAATTGTGGATTTAGATGCACTTCAAAGTACCATGCAATGTTTAGGCTCTTTTTGGAGGGTTTGTATGAAAAGTCCCGGTCTCCAAGATTGTAACTGCACCGGTATGTTCCAGACACAGCGATAAGGATCCCCAGCAGGTAGTCTAACTATCCCTATCCTACCTTTGGGTCCTGATGTTACGTCTGTAGCAGTTCATACAGTTGCAGTAGCCGGCATCTCCTTTTCCTTCCCGACCGGAAAGTTGGTCGGGTGCCGCAGAATGTCACTTCCGGGTGACGTGGTGACAGGACTTCAAGATCGACACGTTTCATGCTTGGCGGCACTTCGTCTCGGATGTTTGATTGTTCTAAGGAGGTCTCTTTTATTCCTCCTTGTTGAAAAAACTTTATTTAAAACACTTGTTAAAAACGGAAGTTACCCACCGTAACTTCTTAAAAAAGGCGGCAAGCACCTGTTTCAGCATTTGACTCTATTGTGTATAAAATATATGTGGAATATAATATGATATAACTCTAAAATTTATGTATGTACAAAAAAAAGAAGAATTTACTCACCGGTAATTCTATTTCTCGTAGTCCGTAGTGGATGCTGGGAACTCCGTAAGGACCATGGGGAATAGCGGGCTCCGAAGGAGGCTGGGCACTCTAGAAAGATTTAGGACTACCTGGTGTGCACTGGCTCCTCCCACTATGACCCTCCTCCAAGCTTCAGTTAGGACACCGTGCCCGGACGAGCAGACATAATAAGGAAGGATTTAGAATCCCGGGTAAGACTCTTACCAGCCACACCAATCACACCGTACAACTCGTGATACAATATCCAGTTTGACAGTATGAAAACAACTGAGCCTCTCAACAGATGGCTCAACAATAACCCTTTTGTTAACAATAACTATTGTACAAGTATTGCAGACAATCCGCACTTGGGATGGGCGCCCAGCATCCACTACGGACTACGAGAAATAGAATTACCGGTGAGTAAATTCTTATTTTCTCTAACGTCCTAGTGGATGCTGGGAACTCCGTAAGGACCATGGGGATTATACCAAAGCTCCCAAACGAGCGGGAGAGTGCGGATGACTCTGTAGCACCGAATGAGAGAACTCCAGGTCCTCCTCAGCCAGGGTATCAAATTTGTAGAATTTTGCAAACGTATTTGCCCCTGACCAAGTAGCTGCTCGGCAAAGTTGTAAAGCCGAGACCCCTCGGGCAGCCGCCCAAGATGAGCCCACCTTCCTTGTGGAATGGGCCTTTACAGATTTTGGCTGTGGCATTCCTGCCACAGAATGTGCAAGCTGAATAGTACTACAAATCCAGCGAGCAAAAGACTGCTTAGAAGCAGGAGCACCCAACTTGTTGGGTGCATACAGGATAAACAGCGAGTCAGATTTTCTGACTCCAGCCGTCCTGGAAACATATATTTTCAGGGCCCTGACAACGTCTAGCAACTTGGAGTCCTCCAATTCACTAGTAGCCGCCGGCACCACAATAGGCTGGTTCAGGTGAAACGCTGACACCACCTTAGGGAGAAATTGGGGACGAGTCCTCAACTCTGCCCTATCCATATGGAAAATCAGATAAGGGCTTTTACATGATAAAGCCGCCAATTCTGACACTCGCCTGGCTGAAGCCAAGGCTAATAACATGACCACTTTCCACGTGAGATATTTCAGATCCACGGTTTTTAGTGGCTCAAACCAATGTGATTTTAAGAAACTCAACATCATGTTGAGATCCCAAGGTGCCACTGGAGGCACAAACGGGGGCTGAATATGCAGCACTCCTTTTACAAAAGTCTGAACTTCAGGTACTGAAGCTAGTTCTTTTTGAAAGAAAATCGACAGAGCCGAGATCTGTACTTTAATGGAGCCTAGTTTTAGGCCCATATCCACTCCTGCTTGCAGGAAATGCAGAAATCGACCTAGTTGAAATTCCTCTGTTGGAGCCTTATTGGCCTCGCACCATGCAACATATTTTCGCCATATGCGGTGATAATGCGTTGCCGTAACATCTTTCCTGGCCTTAATAAGCGTAGGAATGACTTCTTCCGGAATACCCTTTTCCTTTAGGATCCGGTGTTCAACCGCCATGCCGTCAAACGCAGCCGCGGTAAGTCTTGGAACAGACAGGGCCCCTGCTGTAGCAGGTCCTGTCTGAGCGGTAGAGGCCACGGGTCCTCTGAGAGCATCTCTTGAAGTTCCGGGTACCACGCTCGTCTTGGCCAATCCGGAACCACGAGAATTGTGTTTACTCCTCGCTTTCTTATTATTCTCAATACCTTTGGAATGAGAGGCAGAGGAGGGAACACATAAACCGACTGGTACACCCACGGTGTTACTAGAGCGTCCACAGCTATCGCCTGAGGGTCCCTTGACCTGGCGCAATATTTTTTTAACTTTTTGTTGAGACGGGACGCCATCATGTCCACCTGTGGTTTTTCCCAACGGTTTACCAGCATCTGGAAGACTTCTGGGTGAAGTCCCCACTCCCCCGGGTGGAGGTCGTGTCTGCTGAGGAAGTCTGCTTCCCAGTTGTCCACTCCCGGAATGAACACTGCTGACAGTGCTAGTACATGATTCTCCGCCCATCGGAGAATTTTTGTGGCTTCTGCCATCGCCATCCTGCTTCTTGTGCCGCCCTGTCGATTTACATGGGCGACTGCCGTGATGTTGTCTGACTGGATCAGCACCGGCTGGTGTAGGAGCAGGGATTTTGCTTGACTTAGGGCATTGTAGATGGCCCTTAGTTCCAGAATATTTATGTGAAGGGAAGTCTCCTGACTCGACCATAGTCCTTGGAAGTTTCTTCCCTGTGTGACTGCCCCCCAGCCTCGAAGGCTGGCATCCGTGGTCACCAGGACCCAGTCCTGTATGCCGAACCTGCGGCCCTCTAGAAGATGAGCACTCTGCAGCCACCACAGTAGAGACACCCTGGTTCTTGGAGACAGGGTTATTAAGCGATGCATCTGAAGATGCGATCCGGACCACTGGTCCAACAGGTCCCACTGAAAGATTCTGGCATGGAACCTGCCGAAAGGAATTGCTTCGTAAGAAGCCACCATCTTTCCCAGGACCCGCGTGCAGTGATGCACTGATACCTGTTTTGGTTTCAGGAGGTCTCTGACTAGAGATGACAACTCCCTGGCTTTCTCCTCCGGGAGAAACACTTTTCTCTGGACTGTATCCAGAATCATACCCAGGAACAGCAGCCGTGTCGTCGGAACCAGCTGTGACTTTGGGATATTCAGAATCCAGCCGTGCTGGTGCAGCACTTCCTGGGATAGTGCTACTCCCACCAACAACTGTTCCTTGGACCTCGCTTTTATTAGGAGATCGTCCAAGTACGGGATAATTAAAACTCCCTTTCTTCGAAGGAGTATCATCATTTCCGCCATAACCTTGGTAAATACCCTCGGTGCCGTGGACAGTCCAAACGGCAGCGTCTGGAATTGGTAATGGCAATCCTGTACCACAAATCTGAGGTACTCCTGGTGAGGATGGTAAATGGGGACATGCAAGTAAGCATCCTTGATGTCCAGGGATACCATGTAATCCCCCTCGTCCAGGCTTGCAATAACCGCCCTGAGCGATTCCATCTTGAACTTGAATTTCTTTATGTATGTGTTCAAGGATTTCAAATTTAGAATGGGTCTCACCGAACCGTCCGGTTTCGGTACCACAAATAGTGTGGAATAATAACCCCGGCCTTGTTGAAGTAGGGGTACCTTGATTATCACCTGCTGAGAATACAGCTTGTGAATTGCCGTTAGCACCGCCTCCCTGTCTGAGGGAGCAATTGGCAAGGCAGATTTTAGGAACCGGTGGGGTGGGGACGCCTCGCATTCCAGCTTGTACCCCTGAGATACTATTTGCAGGATCCAGGGATCCACCTGTGAGCGAACCCACTGATCGCTGAAATTTTTGAGGCGACCCCCCACCGTACCTGGCTCCGCCTGTGGAGCCCCACCGTCATGCGGCGGACTTGGAAGACGAAGCGGGGGAGGACTTTTGCTCCTGGGAACCTGCTGTTTGTTGCAGCCTTTTTCCCCTACCTCTGCCTCTGGACAGAAAAGGCCCGCCTTTTCCACGCCTGTTTTTCTGGGTCCGAAAGGACTGAACCTGATAAAACGGCGCCTTCTTAGGCTGTGAGGGGACATGGGGTAAAAATGCTGACTTCCCAGACGTTGCTGTGGAAACTAGGTCCGAGAGACCATCCCCAAATAATTCCTCACCCTTATATGGCAACACTTCCATGTGCTTTTTAGAATCTGCATCTCCTGTCCACTGGCGAGTCCATAAGCCTCTCCTAGTAGAAATGGACAATGCACTTACTTTAGATGCCAGTCGGCAGATTTCCCTCTGTGCATCTCTCATATATAAGACTGAGTCTTTTATATGGTCTATGGTTAACAGGATCGTGTCTCTGTCTAATGTGTCAATATTTTCTGACAGTTTATCTGACCAAGCAGCGGCAGCACTGCACATCCAAGCTGACGCAATAGCTGGCCTAAGTATAATGCCTGTGTGTGTATATACAGACTTCAGGATCGCCTCCTGCTTTCTATCAGCAGGTTCCTTGAGGGCGGCCGTATCCGGAGACGGTAGTGCCACCTTTTTAGACAAACGTGTGAGCGCTTTATCCACTCTAGGGGGTGTTTCCCAACGTGACCTATCCTCTGGCGGGAAAGGGAATGCCATTAGTACCTTCTTAGGAATTACCAATCTTTTATCAGGGAAAGCCCACGCTTCTTCACACACTTCATTTAATTCATCTGATGGGGGAAAAACTACGGGTAGTTTTTTCTCTCCAAACATAATACCCTTTTTAGTGGTACCAGTAGTTATATCAGAAATGTTTAACACCTCTTTCATTGCCTCAATCATACAGTGAATGGCCTTAGTGGGCATCAGGTTTGACTCATCGTCGTCGACACTGGTGTCAGTATCAGAGTCAACATCTGGGTCTGCTTGAGGTAGCGGGCGTTTTAGAGCCCCTGACGACCCATGCGACGCCTGGGCAGGCACGAGCTGAGAAGTCGGCTGTCCCACATTTGGCATGTCGTCGATTTTCTTATATAAGGAGTCTATACGTGCACTCATTACTTTCCATAAGCCCATCCACTCAGGTGTCTGCCCCGCAGGGGGTGACATCCCTTCTAAAGGCATCTGCTCCGCCTCCACATCATTATCCTCATCAAACATGTCGACACAGCCGTACCGACACACCGCACACACACAAGGAATGCTCCGAATGAGGACAGGACCCACAAAAGCCCTTTGGGGGGACAGAGTGAGAGTATGCCAGCACACACCAGAGCGCTATATAATGCAGGGACTAACTGAGTTATGTCCCCTATAGCTGCTTTTTATATTATATGTGTATTGCGCCCAAATTTAGTGCCCCCCCTCTCTGTTTTTACCCTGTTCTGAAGTGTAGACTGCAGGGGAGAGCCAGGGAGCTTCCTTCCAGCGGATCTGTGAAGGAGAAATGGCGCCAGTGTGTCTGAGGGAGATAGCTCCGCCCCTTTTCCGCGGCCTATTCTCCCGCTTTTTTCAGGATTCTGGCAGGGGAATTTACCACATATATAGCCTCTAGGGCTATATATTGTGGTATTTTTGCCAGCCAAGGTGTTTTTATTGCAACTCAGGGCGCCCCCCCCCAGCGCCCTGCACCCTCAGTGACCGGAGTGTGAAGTGTGCATGAGGAGCAATGGCGCACAGCTGCAGTGCTGTGCGCTACCTTGGTGAAGACAGATGTCTTCTGCCGCCGTTTTTCCGGACCTCTTCTTGCTTCTGGCTCTGTAAGGGGGACGGCGGCGCGGCTCCGGGACCGAACACCAAGGACTGGGCCTGCGGTCGATCCCTCTGGAGCTAATGGTGTCCAGTAGCCTAAGAAGCCCAATCCGGCTGCAAGCAGGCGAGTTCGCTTCTTCTCCCCTTAGTCCCTCGCTGCAGTGAGCCTGTTGCCAGCAGGTCTCACTGAAAATAAAAAACCTAAACTATACTTTCTTTCTAAGGGCTCAGGAGAGCCCCTAGTGTGCATCCAACCTCGGCCGGGCACGAATTCTAACTGAGGCTTGGAGGAGGGTCATAGTGGGAGGAGCCAGTGCACACCAGGTAGTCCTAAATCTTTCTAGAGTGCCCAGCCTCCTTCGGAGCCCGCTATTCCCCATGGTCCTTACGGAGTTCCCAGCATCCACTAGGACGTTAGAGAAATAATGATAACTGTAAATACCTTTAAAGAAAGACATTCAGTTCAGTATCGGTATTGAGGCCATGGGGTTTCAGGGTTTTTAGTTCACAAATCCATTTTGTCTCGACTTTTTTTAATTCTGTGGATAGGTCCCCTCCTCGCCAATGTGTACTGATTTTTTGTATGGCCATGAATTTTCAACCGTCTGGATTTCTTTCATGTTGTTCTGTATAGTGCTGGGATACACTATGGGTACCAAGCCCTCTTTAAATGTTATATACATGTTCTGCTATGCGTGTTTTTAATTTCCTTTTCGTTTGTCCAACGTATTGTTTGCCACATGGGCAGTCAAGTAAGTATATAACACCCTCTGTTACGCATGACATCTGTTGTTTAATACCATAGTTTTCATTAGTCTGATTCGATTTGAATGCTATTTGGGGTTGAGTAGTTCTCCTTCCCAATTGTTTACATCCTATGCACGTTAAACATGCATGGAATTCTTTATTTACTTTTGTTTTCTGTGGATTATCTATTGTAATAAAACTGTGCGTCAATTCTTGTTTCAAGTTCTTTGCACGTCTGTAAATCACTTGTGGGTTGGGAGGATTAATAGTTTTAAGATTCTTATCTAACTTTAATATGTGTTTTTGGACTATTTCATACCTTCTCTATCCATGTCGGCATAGAGTTGGTTATAAACCTTGTGGCGAGCCCGAAGTGTGGCGAGCGGATGCCTTTCTACAATTGGGGGTCCCAGATGACAAAACTATCCACACAAACCACAAAAATGCAAAATACATGGTGGCTACCTTTTTTTTTTGTCTACCTGTTTCATGTTGACCTTTGACCCTGTCGACCTAATGTCTGTCTAACATATGGGGGGAGATTCAATTCTTTTCACCCCTTTCCACACTCATTCTGTTTCTGCCCTCAGGGACGTTGTATCATTATTTCAACTCGCTACCCCCGGAGTAGTGAGGCACCCAACCCTTTACACAGTAAACCTGATTACTATGGGCGCAATATGCGCGATAACGGAGATAATTTTAGAAAGGAAATTGGGCGTGATATGTAATTTGAATCTCACCCAGGGTGTCTATCTATTGACTGTCTAACTAGACACTGTCTATCTATCAACCCACACCCGCAAAATTACAACTCCTGGGCCTAATTCAGACTTCATCGTAGATGTGCAAGAAAAACGCACATCTACGGTCAATTTTCTTTCAAAATTCCGGGGGACGCCCAGCACAGGACAAGTCCACCTCACATACCGGATCCAGGCCCCTCCCGCAGACATGCGAGAGCATTGCACGGTGGCAATGCTTTCGCATGTTTTGAGTAGCCCTCTGCTTGCGCAATCTAGCTGCGAAGGCAGATGGCTACCCGCCATGTTAATGATCGCAGCGGCTGCGTGTGACGTCACTCGGCCGCCAGGGCCGCCCCGCAAATGGTCTGGTCACACCTGCATTGCCCGTACCGCATCCCGAAAACGTCCCGTTCCTGCCCCCCTCTAGGTCTTAAACTGCGTTCTGAAGAAAACGCAGTTTAGGACCTTGCACATGCGCGTACCGACGTAAGCGCATGCGCGAATGTGCAGAAATCGCTTCATAGTGATATTTACACATCCGCATCAGGGTCTGAATCGGCCCCTATGTGTCGATCATGTGAGGGGGCCGCCCTGCACAGGGCAAGGCCCCCTGCTGAGAAGGCAGACGTAGGACCACCATGTTTTGGGTTGCAGAGGCTGCGTGTGACATCACACAGCTCCCGCGGACCGCCCCACAAATTGTCCAGATAAGCCTGTGTTGTCCGGACTGCCCCCTCCCCCCATCGCCACAACGCCGCCCCAAAAAAACACTGCATCAACGCCCCCGCATGTCCCTCCAACGCCTCTGCCTTCCAATCACGCAGAGGCGTTTGTATAAGTGAGATGCCGTTGCACACTGCACAGGGGCTTCAGCATGCGACCGCATTACAGATGCAGAATTAGGCCCCATGAGCGCAAGAGCACAATGTGAAATTGAAACTGCGCTGTGTCCTGGCATTTTTGCATTAGCTGAATGGTGAGTGGCATCACTAAGGCACAACCCTCCACCCCCGCTATCTGCCACTGCACTGCTAATGTCAGGACTGCAGACAAGGCCACCTGCCCATACTGCCTTGGAGTGTGAGAGCAAGTAGACTGTACTAGGCCGAGCATAGCCTCCTTCCTACCCAGCCACAGTCCACCCGTGCCAGGTCTCCCAGGGCCTGGTACTTTGAAGCTGTCACACCCCTCTTGGCACTCCTGGCTGCAGGAGGAAACAACACTGATTGGTATCAGGCCGGCCACTTCATCATCATGAGGGACCATCAATGGGAGAATGTCTTTATCTTATATTTTTTCTGGGGCAGGTGTGTTGAAGTGGACAGTGCTGCAAATGCTCCTGAAGCCTTTTAATGCACAATATGTGCAAACAAATTCCGGGATACATTATGTGTCGCTTTCTGCACAAAATCACCAATGTGATGCAATTCAGTGCAATTATTATTAACAGTTGTGCATACTTGCCTACACTCTCATAACAGCCAGGAGCAGCGGTGGCCCCCACCTTTGAAGAGGAGGGGAGCTGCTGCGGGCCAGATCCAGGAGAGGAGGAAAGCCGATGTCCTGCTGCCGACAGCACATGCGTAGTCAAGTGGTGGCTTGACTGTTCATGTGCAAACCCCCGGCTTCTATGGACTGTCTTGGCTGCAGTCCATAGGAGCCGGGGTTTGCGCATGTGCAATCAAGCCACAGCTTGACTGAGCATGTGCCGATCGCTCACAGGGGATCGCAGCAATCTACAGTCGGCAACTACAGTAAGCAGTTATGTATGCAGCCCTTTGCAGAGAATACAGATGAAGCCAAGCTATTCGTGACGTCCGCACGCCCCATTCACTAGACCAGTGGTTCTCAAACTCGGTCCTCAGGACCCCACACGGTTCATGTTTTCCATGTCACCCAGCAGTTGCACTGTGTATCTATCACCAACTGTCACATTTTAAAAATCTACAGGTGACCTGCAAAACATGGACCGTGTGGTGTCCTGAGGATCGAGTTTGAGAACCTGTGCACTAGACGGATTGCCTAGTACCATCGGGAGTGCTCGTATGCGATGGAGCCGCCTCAGATGAATGCGGCTCCATCTGTATTTAGTCAATCACATCAGTCCCTGTCCCCGTGGAGCTTACACTCTAAGGGGGTCATTCCGAGTTGATCGCTCGCTTGCAACTTTTTGCAGCGCTGCGATCAGGTTAATTCTCTGCAAAACTGCGCATGCGTATGCACCGCATTGTGCAGGCGCGTCGTACGGGTACAAAGAGGATCGGTGCTGGGTGATGGATTTAATGAAGAAACCATTTGCACAGCCGATCGCAAGGTGATTGACAGGAAGAGGGCGTTTGTGGGTGTCAACTGACCATTTTCTGGGAGTGTTTGCAAAAACGCAGGCGTGTCCAGGCATTTGCAGGGCGGGTGTCTGACGTAAGTTTCCAGGACCAAAAAGACTGAAGTGATGGCAGCGGCTGAGTACGTCCAGAGCTACTCAGAAACTGCAAAAAAAAAAATTGTGCCGTCGGCTGCAAAAGCGTTCGCACACTTGCAAAGCGAAAATACACTCCCCATAGTAGGCGACTATCTGATCGCAGCGCAGCAAAAAGTTGCTAGTGAGCAATCAACTCGGAATGACTCCCTATGTTCCCTGCTGCTACCCAGAAACACACACATTGCATTTAGTATTTGTAAACAGCCACATAACTTACCTGTCTGTCTGTAGAGTGTGGGACGAAACTGGAGTGTCTAGAGCAGTGATGGCTAACCTTGACACTTCAGCTGTTGTTTAACTACACATCCCAGCATGCCCTACATCAGTTTTAGCATGGCCAAATTGCAAAACTGTAGAAGGGCATGCTGGGATGTGTAGTTCAACAACAGCTGGAGGGCCGAAGGTTAGCCATCACTGGTCTAGAGGAAACCCACGCAGACACTATGAGAACATATACACTCCACACAGATAGAACTCTGATTAAATCGCCCATAAACCCATTGTTGTGGAGCAGCAATGCTAACCACTGTGCCAATTATCAATTATCACTGAGGCTTTATTTTTGTTTTCCTTTGACTTATCTACCCTTATTAATCCAGCTTTTTCCAGAGTTGTTAGCAGAGCACATAATAACCAACCCTCAATAATAGCAGGTAAATTACAGGAACAGGTACCTCCCTTGGTTGTTGAGCAGATAAGCAAGTTGGTGTCTCTATAAAGCACAGTCTCGTATAACCAGCGTGGACACTTAAGCAGGTATATTGCGGGAACAGGTGAACAAACTGGTGTCTCTATAAAGCACAGTTTCATATAACCAGCGGGAACACTTCAGCAGGTATAATGGCTTGAATAACCCTGCTGGGCGGAGCTTGCATAACAGTCAAATAATTCCCACCTTTCACGTAGTAATCAATACACAGGTATAATGGTTTGAATAACTCTTCTGGGCGGAGCTTGCATAACAGTCAATTAAATCCCGCCTTTCATGTAGCAATCAATACCAGCATTCCTTAATAGCAGATAAATGCATTGACATTAACTCTTACACTGCTGGGCGGAGCTTGCATAAAACAGTCAGTAATAATCTGCCTTAGTAATAAAGCATTTGCCGAATAGAAGACAGTTGCATAAATATAAATATATGTCGCTCCTGACGTATCATTCAATCTGGGGAGCCCACCCCCTTTACTATCAACCAACAGAGGAGCTTACTTCCTTTAAACAAGAACTTGTGGGGTACATCACTGAAGGGGAGCCTACCCCCTTCTTACTATAACCAGAAGGGGAGCCTATCCCCTTCTTACTATAACCAGAAGGGGAGCCTACCCCCTTATTAATTAACTGGTCCCCCATTTGCAGAGTTCTGTGCAGCGGAAGTGTTGCTGGGGCAGAGTTTTGGCAGCGTAAGGGTTACAGTGATCTTACCCCCTGCTACGGTGCTTCTGCCACCTCCGAACTGCTCCTCGTCTTCGGCGCCACCCGGTATGCAAGGCACCGCAGCGGGGATGCGCCCTTGAAGCAGCCGCTGACACAGGATTCCTCTTCTGCTCCGGTCCCGGTCTTCTCTCCACCGCTGGTCCGCGCCGTCCTCTCTCTGGTCTCCAGCCGCAGGTCAGCTTTTCTCCTATCCAGCAGGCTCCGGTCCGCGCCGTCATCTCCCAGCCACCAGGGGTCCTCGACGGGGGTCTTCTTTCCAGGGTCGTCCTCTGCGATGTCTGCGCACCCCGTCACTGGCTTCTGCCTGGTCCCGCGTCTGTTCAATGCAGTGCCTGGAAAGTCCCCCTGGGGCCGTTCCTCCACCTGCTCCTCTTCGGTAGCGATCCGCGCTGGACATCTCCAGTTGTCCCCACGATCCTCTTCACCGGCAGGCAGCGGCGTGGACGGCTCATCCTCCCCAGGGGTCCTCACTTCCGACCAGGTCTCCGGCTCTGCTCCCCGGTTCGCTGCGGTAACCGGATTTTCCCTTCGCTTCTTACGGCGCAGACGGACACACGACCCGACAGGCGACTCCACTCTCCAGGTTGGTCATAGCTCCTGATCCTAGCGGCGGCTTGGCTGGGCAGCAGACAGGCTTCAGCGGGGGGGGGGGGGACTCCGCACATCAGGCTCCTGGTGGCTACATGGCGACACCTTCCCCAGGTAGTCTTCCCATTCCTCCATGGGCTCTCCTCCTCCCGTGCTGTACTGCCTCTTTTGTAGGGGTCTCTCTCCCTGGACCTCCCCTCTCCTGGGTCCTCACTGGCTCCTGAGCCCCAACAACAGCCTGCCCTGCAACCTGGTAGGCCTATCAGTGAGGGGACCAGTGTCCTGGGTTTTGTGTTACTGAGGAAGGGGAACTAATTATAGAAGGCAGTGGCGCCAAATATCTAACTCCTGGCCTGTCAGTTATCACAACAGTGCAGCCCATGCTCTATCCTGGGCTTTGTAGTTCCACAATGATAAAAAAAAACAAGGGGGTCCCCAATTCCTGTAATACTTCAGGGTATTACAACATGTTATATCTGCCCCCCCCCCCCCCCCCTTCAGTGCACATGGTTTTGCCCAACTGCTAACAAATTTGCTGCTACGTTCAGGTCTGAATTATCCCCTCTGTCTATACACCCATATGTTGGGTACAAGGTCACCAAGTACAGAAATCCTACCTGCAACTCCCACTAGCTTCAGCAAGTTGCCCTATCCGTGCCCCAGCCCTTCCCTGTCCTCTATGATATGTATTGTTCGGTACTTATGCTATGGCATTCCGCTGTGTATTTAAGATCTAATTCCCTGTTGATGTGCAATGTTTTGTGTATTTTCTCCGTATGGCGCTGCAGTAATTTTGCTGGCACCTTATAAGTAAAAGATAATAAGAAAAGTAATAACGTCAACTATTAAGAGATGCACATAGTTGATATAATTTACCAAAAGTCCAAAACATGCACCAGCGCATTAGGTTTTGGTTTGCAAAACAGGGTATTGAGGCCGCTAGGCATCACTTTTGAGAACTTATATCCCAGGGACCCTTCCTATACCTTCAGCCTCATTTACGTTTCATGTCCCACAAAACAAAATCTTGTCCTTACAGTATATGTCAGTGTGATTCCAGGAGCACAACTGGGCCTAACCATGCACCCAGCAAGGAACCCGCTGACCTGGAGAGATCTGCTATTCACAGCATGATACACCATATATACACCCTTTTTATACACGGACCATGAGCTTCCACAAACTGTGGGTGGATTCGGGCAAAAATAGCTGCATGTTGTCAAAAACACAACATATGTTGCTTATCCACGGTTCGGTGCTTTAATGAATGATTTTCAGTGATTGGACAGTGGCATGATCACTGTGTACCTCCACCTGTACAAGGGAGGGAGATACCTGGAGGAAAGCAGTAACAGCCCCCAATGCCCCTCCACCACCAGAACATGCTGTATGCTAGGTCAGTACTTATGACACATCTCCGAGAGTCTCTCCAGGTTCCTGGATACACTTGTCCCATGGTCCAGTAACAATGTATGTTATGCAGGGCCGTCTTTACGTACGGGCTCAATGGGCAGTTGCCCAGGGGCCCCATCAGTATAAGGGCCCTAGGCTAATAGCTGAGGGTCCCCTCTTTACAGGGGTACCAGAATCGGCCCTGGGGAACCGGAGATATCTGTCTTCAAAGCAGTAGTCCCCATCCGAGCCTGTTACTTGTTCTTCCCAGCCAGATATCTCAGGTTCTGCCTGACTTACAGTTTTTCTGATGGTATAATCCAAAATCTGGGACTCCCCCCTTTGGTGGACACTGGCAGCTTGTCTCTAATATGCCCAGAACCAGAGATATCAGCCTTCCAGCAGCCGGTCCCTGCTCCGGCTCCACACGCCTGGGATGCAGTTTTATATTTTCATTGGTGAATTGCTCTGGCTCCTGACCTCTGATCCCCAAGTCCCCAGCACCTCCTGAAAGGTGAGACTCTCTAGTGTTTTATCCCACTGAAAGCTAAAAAATCTATTACCGAGAATTGGAGACATCTGCAGTCAAGCAAGCTGCCCTCCCACCGGAAAATTATGAATATTAAGCCCACTCCACTATCCACCCCTCCCCTGTGTATTAAACATGCACTACCACCCTGGAAGTCATGTACCTGGGCCCCTTCATTCAGCCCAATGCCCCTTTCCACAGTTTAGTGTTATCCCTCCAGCCCCATCTCTGTAGTAAAGGAGTAACTAGCAGAAATTACTGCTCAAGGTCCTACATGCTGAGTGGAAGATAGAACACCCACTACCGCTCGCGGGACATCAAAGCTGTCTCTGATAGCACACCCCACCCCTACCGCTGCAGGATGGGTAGGGGCCCCAGTGCATTGCTGTGCCCAGGGGCCTACACTGCTGTTAAGACGGCCCAGATGTTGTGTGCCGCAGTCTTGCCTCCTGTAAATTTGTATTTAGTGGGTGTTTGGAATAGGGCTTCCTGCATACAGTATCTCTAAAATGTATGACCATGCTCACTGCTCCATTCTGTAGCTGAACATATGTTTGTTAGCTGGACTAATTCTTAGATTTGCCTCACTTTGAACAGAATATGAAGGGCTATTTATGGTTTTAAGCCCATAAATGAGGCTTTAATAAATCGCATCTGTATTCCTATTTCTTTGTTTGTAGTGCACAGTACAGTGTAACCCTACCTCTCAGTTGGCGTGCCTCCACCCAAGCGAATATACCCTGGCTTGCTTGGGAAAGCCGTCCCGGGTTAGGGTATAGGGTGATACTATTAATTCTAGGTAAGTATCAGTAGGAAATGTGATATTAAGCAGGGAAAATAGGCTCCTCACCTTGTTAATCCCTGGATGTCATCTAGTTTCTCTCTTTCCTTGGTATCTTCCAGAATTCTCCGGATAATAACTCCTAGAAACCCAGTGCCAGCTATAACAGGTAAATGGTTTATTTATAACTCTATATATGCAGTAGAACACCTTCTATGGGTGACCACTGGGTCTATACTACTCACACACTTTCTAAACCTATAAATGTCGTTAGTTCTATTTCACAATAATAGTGCATGCAATACAAAAATGGAACCGGTTATACTGAAAAATAGGCGTAGTGAATAACCCATATGAATAGCAGAGTTATTTGAGTCTGTCTTGAGACGGGTAAGAATATCATATTATCTCTTTATATCAAATACTCCTACCCTGTTGGTACACAGTTGGGGCCCTGAATAGCAATGATGATGTGCAGGTAATTGCGGATAACTGGTCCCTGGTGTTCTCTCCAGTAGAACAACTCAGTTGGATGTAGATGACACCTGGGTCACCAGTCCCTCTATCTTCCTACAGTTATTGGGCTAAATACCCTTGTATCCTAAGGGTTACGAATTGGTTGCAGCAATTTTGGAGCTCTTGAATGGTGCAAACCCGGGTTTGTTAATACTGCATCTCCCTGAGTAGCCTTTGTGTGTTTCGAGTATTGATTTCCAGTTCCCTAGATTAGTTAACTTCAATTAAGCTGAACTCAATATATTTCATGCTGCAGGGTTAATTTCCTGAAGGGTCCCCACGCTTCAACTGTGAAGTGGAGTTGAACTATTTCTCCGCTCTACCTTCTGCCATCCTTTCAGGCACTACCCCCTTCTACTGCTCCAACAGCAGAGAGCTCATGGCGGCTATTCAGACAGGGCCTTACCCAGCGACTAATAGCTTGCTGCCTTGGTAAGCCTGGGATATAGTAATTCATATGCATAACTTGTGAATATGTATGTCTCTTGTGAATACAGCTTACTATTTCTCTGTAATTTGCATTACAAGTACTTTTGTCCCTTTATACGTGTATAATCGCAGCAGTCAGATGCAATAGTACATTGGGGATATTACCAACAGATGCATTAACTGTAGAACCCAAAGCTGGGGGGTTGAAGTGCCAACATCAATCTCTATCTGACTATCCACTACTGTGGGTTTCAGGGTGGCTATATGCTGGTGTGGATGTCCAACCCTAGAGTGATGACAGTCCAACACTGTGGTGAAATGATAGGTGATAGGTGCACACTATTATACCTCTCTCTGGGATTACACTGCCACCAGTAAATCTCCTTCTAATGTATAGAGGGAGCAGCTCCGCCTTCCGGCCCGCCTCTTCAGTCTATCAATCTAGTCGGGGCCCATCCGCGTCTATGTCCTATGGGCCTGTCACTCACTTGATGAAATCCGTCCGCAGGGAGGATCAGACACACCTCCCGCCTCTGCTAAGTTCTGCGCTCCGTCTGTATGCTTGGAGCATCGGTAATCACCTCCACAGTGTCTCTCAGCGTCACTCCTCCGGCTTCCTTTCTCCGGGATCCCGCTTACGCCGCAGGTACTTTCTCCTCCTTCCCGGTCCCAGGCGCTTCTCCCTCTCTCTGCTGCGCCACCAACGGCTGTTTACCTCCTTCCTCCCAGCGCGAGGTCTTGCTCCCCCCACCTCCCCGGGCAGCACGAGTCCCTGAGTCCACGCTACGGAGGGCAGTTAGCGGGGTCCAGCACACCATTCATCCCAGGCATGACAGCAGCCCCTGGGCAGCAGGAAGTCACTACTCCCCCAAATAGTATACAAACATTACCCCACAACGTTTAATGCATACCTTACATATATTACAACAGTATGCAAAGATTTCCCTTCAAAAGGCTAAAATTATGTTTATGATTTAGATAATGGTCAGATTGAAAATAATACCTTTCAGTATCTAAGAGAAATAATCTGCAAAAGGATCAGGGACTTGCCCAAACCTTATTAATGAATATGGAAACTAAGCATCGTTTATATTTACAACTACAATATACTGTAGACATATACGGTTTGCTGTTTGGAATATAGGCAGTATTTATAATTTATTAGAGCAGATGGTTATTATTATTATTATTATTATTATTGAGTAATGCAATTGTTAATTGGTCTGGCCCATAGATCTGTTTACCTGAGAAAATTATACAAATTGTTACGAAAGTAGAAAAAAAAGAAGCATCTTCAAACTTTGCAATTTGGACTTCTTCCTGGCTATTTAAATATATTTAAAGCGATGATTTTGTATAATTTGTCTTTCTCTTGTGGAAACATACCGTGCTATTGTCAGTTTTAAAAAGGGGCAATTTTCTGACTTCAGAGATAACCATATTGAGGTGGAATTGCGCCTGTCGGATACCTATAATTAAATAGAAAAGCAGCTGCACTTATGAATAATAAAAAAAAGGATAATTTCTGCTATTTTTTAATACATGCTTATAAAACAAAATTAACCATTTATGATGGAATATTCCTTTTAGCTATCATAAATCATGAAATGAAAAAGAACATTAAATTAACTGTATTTCTTTTAATTTTCAATACCATCGTTTCTAAACTCACATACACAAATATATATATATATATATATAATACATATAGTACATATATAGTATAAAAATATATTTAGAAATAATATTTCATCAGAAATACATTTGAGAGATCAAGTTATACAGGTTGTCTCTCCCATATAATCTGATAATCGAAAAATATTCCAAAATCCAATTTTTTTTTTTTAGTAAAACTGAAATAGTGACACCTTTGCTTTCTGATGATGTAAATCGTTTCATGCACAAATTTATTTAAAATGTTGTATAAAACAGGCTTCATGCTATGTGTACTGTATAAGGTGTACCTGAAAAATAAATGCATTCGGTGTTTATATTTGGGTCCCATCCCTGAGATATCTTAATATGGTATGCAAATATTCCACAATTTGAAAAAAATACAAAATCCCATTTCGGATATGGGAGACGCAACCTGTAATTAAGATTGCACATCTTAAATAATAGCACTAATAAATAACAATAAATAAAACTTTTCACCTTAGTTAAAGTGGAATACATTTACTACTTTATTAATAGTAGAAATTTGGAATGAGAAATGTGTGCAACTTTCCTTTCCTCAGCTAAAGCACGATACCTGTGTACTTGGAAAAATGAACATTTTTGTAATTGAAAATTTATATAATTGAAATAAATGCAAGACTTTCTTTTTCTTTGCAAGCACTGTAATAAATTGAAGGCGACGACATAATTGTATAAAATGTTTCCAACATTAATATAAATATACAGTAATTGAGTGTTTAGCAAAGCCAACATTATTAAGTGCAATTTTATCTATTAGGCAAAGACATATTTAAGTAGTTAGCACTAAATGCAGGAAATCATTTTTCAATTTCAAGTGATGATGATAATAAATATAATAATAATAATAATAATAATAATATATTTACATATTTTTGAGATTGCAAAGTATTATTATATCCTATTTTATTGCTTGTTTCGCATGTGACATGGTTAATTCATGCCTTTATTTGTTACGCACATAAAATATACTGTAAGTAAGTAGATTTGTCTCTCTTAAACCAGTGGAAACAGCACTGTAGAAATAAGACATTTGTAGACAATAGTCTGGAAAAAAATGCAATTGAAAAAACTAACTACAACTAAATGTTTCTATTTGATTAAGATTGTATAGTGACCTGCATTTAATGTACGAGTCTATAAACAACAAAGTATTGCAGTATGTGTCATGTGTATTGTATTTTATTGTCTCATGTGTGATACTGTACTTGTACAATCCTATCAATCCTATGATCCATTTGCAGGGCACTGTAACGCAGTGAGTGTCAGACAGTACTGTGCCGTAGTCAGTGAGGTCACTGTAACACAGTGAGTGTCAGACCGTAGTCAGTGAGTGCACTGTAACCCAGTGAGTGTCAGACAGTAATGTGTCGTAGTCAGTGAGTGCACTGTAACCCAGTGAGTGTCAGACAGTGCTGTGCCGTAGTCAGTGAGATCACTGTAACGCAGTGAGTGTCAGACAGTACTGTGTCGTAGTCAGTGAGGTCACTGTAATGCAGTGAGTGTCAGACAGTACTGTGCCGTAGTCAGTGAGGTCACTGTAATGCAGTGAGTGTCAGATAGTACTGTGCCGTAGTTAGTGAGGTCACTGTAATGCAGTGAGTGTCAGACAATACTTTGCCGTAGTCAGTGAGGTCACTGTAACACAGTGAGTGTCAGACCGTAGTCAGTGAGTGCACTGTAACGCAGTGAGTGTCAGACAGTACTGTGCCGTAGTCAGTGAATGCACTGTAACGCAGTGAGTGTCAGACAGTACTGTGCCGTAGTCAGTGAGTGCACTGTAACGCAGTGAGTGTCAGACAGTACTGTGCCGTAGTCAATGAGTGCACTGTAATGCAGTGAGTGTCAGACAGTACTGTGCCGTAGTCAGTGAGTGCACTGTAACTCAGTGAGTGTCAGACAGTACTGTGCCGTAGTCAGTGAGGTCACTGTAGTGCAGTGAGTGTCAGACAGTACTGTACCGTAGTCAGTGAGTGCACTGTAATGCAGTGAGTGTCAGACAGTACTGTGCCGTAGTCAGTGAGTGCACTGTAACTCAGTGAGTGTCAGACAGTACTGTGCCGTAGTCAGTGAATGCACTGTAACGCAGTGAGTGCCAGACGGTACTGTGCCATAGTCAGTGAGTGCACTGCAACGCAGTGAGTGTCAGCCAGTACTGTCCGTAGTCAATGAGTGCACTGTAATGCAGTGAGTGTCAGACAGTACTGTGCCGTAGTCAGTGAGTGCACTGTAATGCAGTGAGTGTCAGGCAGTACTGTGCCATAGTCAGTGAGTGCACTGTAACTCAGTGAGTGTCAGACAGTACTGTGCCGTAGTCAGTGAGGTCACTGTAATGCAGTGAGTGTCAGACAGTACTGTGCCGTAGTCAGTGAGTGCATTGTAATGCAGCGAGTGTCAGACAGTACTGTGCCGTAGTCAGTGAGGTCACTGTAATGCAGTGAGTGTCAGACAGTACTGTGCCGTAGTCAGTGAGTGCACTGTAATGCAGTGAGTGTCAGACAGTACTGTGCCGTAGTCAGTGAGATCACTGTAATGCAGTGAGTGTCAGACAGTACTGTGCCGTAGTCAGTGAGATCACTGTAATGCAGTGAGTGTCAGACAGTACTGTGCCGTAGTCAGTGAGGTCACTGTAATACAGTGAGTGTCAGACAGTACTGTGCCGTAGTCAGTGAGTGCACTGTAATGCAGTGAGTGTCAGACAGTACTGTGCCGTAGTCAGTGAGATCACTGTAATGCAGTGAGTGTCTGACAGTACTGTGCCGTAGTCAGTGAGATCACTGTAATGCAGTGAGTGTCAGACAGTACTGTGCCGTAGTCAGTGAGGTCACTGTAATGCAGTGAGTGTCAGACAGTACTGTGCCGTAGTCAGTGAGGTCACTGTAATGCAGTGAGTGTCAGACAGTACTGTGCCGTAGTCAGTGAGGTCACTGTAATGCAGTGAGTGTCAGACAGTACTGTGCCGTAGTCAGTGAGGTCACTGTAACGCAGTGAGTGTCAGACAGTACTGTGCCGTAGTCAGTGAGGTCACTGTAATGCAGTGAGTGTCAGACAGTACTGTGCCGTAGTCAGTGAGTGCACTGTAATGCAGTGAGTGTCAGACAGTACTGTGCCATAGTCAGTGAGTGCACTGTAACTCAGTGAGTGTCAGACAGTACTGTGCCGTAGTCAGTGAGGTCACTGTAATGCAGTGAGTGTCAGACAGTACTTTGTCATAGTCAGTGAGTGCACTGTAACGCAGTGAGTGTCAGACAGTAATGTGCCGTAGTCAGTGAGATCACTGTAACGCAGTGAGTGTCAGACAGTACTGTGCGGTAGTCAGTGAGTGCACTATAACGCAGTGAGTGTCAGACAGTACTCTGCCGTAGTCAGTGAGTGCACTGTAACGCAGTGAGTGTCAGACAGTACTGTGCCATAGTCAGTGAGCGCACTGTAACGCAGTGAGTGTCAGACAGTACTGTGCCGTAGTCAGTGAATGCACTGTAACGCAGTGAGTGTCAGACAGTACTGTGCCGTAGTCAGTGAGATCACTGTAATGCAGTGAGTGTCAGACAGTACTGTGCCGTAGTCAGTGAGGTCACTGTAACACAGTGAGTGTCAGACCGTAGTCAGTGAGTGCACTGTAACCCAGTGAGTGTCAGACAGTAATGTGTCGTAGTCAGTGAGTGCACTGTAACCCAGTGAGTGTCAGACAGTGCTGTGCCGTAGTCAGTGAGATCACTGTAACGCAGTGAGTGTCAGACAGTACTGTGTCGTAGTCAGTGAGGTCACTGTAATGCAGTGAGTGTCAGACAGTACTGTGCCGTAGTCAGTGAGGTCACTGTAATGCAGTGAGTGTCAGATAGTACTGTGCCGTAGTTAGTGAGGTCACTGTAATGCAGTGAGTGTCAGACAATACTTTGCCGTAGTCAGTGAGGTCACTGTAACACAGTGAGTGTCAGACCGTAGTCAGTGAGTGCACTGTAACGCAGTGAGTGTCAGACAGTACTGTGCCGTAGTCAGTGAGGTCACTGTAATGCAGTGAGTGTCAGACAGTACTTTGCCATAGTCAGTGAGTGCACTGTAACGCAGTGAGTGTCAGACAGTAATGTGCCGTAGTCAGTGAGATCACTGTAACGCAGTGAGTGTCAGACAGTACTGTGCCGTAGTCAGTGAGTGCACTGTAACGCAGTGAGTGTCAGACAGTACTGTGCCGTAGTCAGTGAATGCACTGTAACACAGTGAGTGTCAGACAGTACTGTGCCGTAGTCAATGAGTGCACTGTAATGCAGTGAGTGTCAGACAGTACTGTGCCATAGTCAGTGAGCGCACTGTAACGCAGTGAGTGTCAGACAGTACTGTGCCGTAGTCAGTGAATGCACTGTAACACAGTGAGTGTCAGACAGTACTGTGCCGTAGTCAATGAGTGCACTGTAATGCAGTGAGTGTCAGACAGTACTGTGCCGTAGTCAGTGAGTGCACTGTAATGCAGTGAGTGTCAGACAGTACTGTGCCGTAGTCAGTGAGTGCACTGTAACTCAGTGAGTGTCAGACAGTACTGTGCCGTAGTCAGTGAGTGCACTGTAATTCAGTGAGTGCCAGACAGTACTGTGCCATAGTCAGTGAGTGCACTGCAACGCAGTGAGTGTCAGCCAGTACTGTCCGTAGTCAATGAGTGCACTGTAATGCAGTGAGTGTCAGACAGTACTGTGCCGTAGTCAGTGAGTGCACTGTAATGCAGTGAGTGTCAGGCAGTACTGTGCCATAGTCAGTGAGTGCACTGTAACTCAGTGAGTGTCAGACAGTACTGTGCCGTAGTCAGTGAGGTCACTGTAATGCAGTGAGTGTCAGACAGTACTGTGCCGTAGTCAGTGAGTGCATTGTAATGCAGCGAGTGTCAGACAGTACTGTGCCGTAGTCAGTGAGGTCACTGTAATGCAGTGAGTGTCAGACAGTACTGTGCCGTAGTCAGTGAGTGCACTGTAACTCAGTGAGTGTCAGACAGTACTGTGCCGTAGTCAGTGAGTGCACTGTAATGCAGTGAGTGTCAGACAGTACTGTGCCGTAGTCAGTGAGATCACTGTAATGCAGTGAGTGTCAGACAGTACTGTGCCGTAGTCAGTGAGATCACTGTAATGCAGTGAGTGTCAGACAGTACTGTGCCGTAGTCAGTGAGGTCACTGTAATACAGTGAGTGTCAGACAGTACTGTGCCATAGTCAGTGAGTGCACTGTAATGCAATGAGTGTCAGACAGTACTGTGCCGTAGTCAGTGAGTGCACTGTAATGCAGTGAGTGTCAGACAGTACTGTGCCGTAGTCAGTGAGATCACTGTAATGCAGTGAGTGTCTGACAGTACTGTGCCGTAGTCAGTGAGATCACTGTAATGCAGTGAGTGTCAGACAGTACTGTGCCGTAGTCAGTGAGGTCACTGTAATGCAGTGAGTGTCAGACAGTACTGTGCCGTAGTCAGTGAGGTCACTGTAATGCAGTGAGTGTCAGACAGTATTGTGCCGTAGTCAGTGAGGTCACTGTAACGCAGTGAGTGTCAGACAGTACTGTGCCGTAGTCAGTGAGGTCACTGTAATGCAGTGAGTGTCAGACAGTACTGTGCCGTAGTCAGTGAGTGCACTGTAATGCAGTGAGTGTCAGACAGTACTGTGCCATAGTCAGTGAGTGCACTGTAACTCAGTGAGTGTCAGACAGTACTGTGCCGTAGTCAGTGAGGTCACTGTAATGCAGTGAGTGTCAGACAGTACTTTGTCATAGTCAGTGAGTGCACTGTAACGCAGTGAGTGTCAGACAGTAATGTGCCGTAGTCAGTGAGATCACTGTAACGCAGTGAGTGTCAGACAGTACTGTGCGGTAGTCAGTGAGTGCACTATAACGCAGTGAGTGTCAGACAGTACTCTGCCGTAGTCAGTGAGTGCACTGTAACGCAGTGAGTGTCAGACAGTACTGTGCCATAGTCAGTGAGCGCACTGTAACTCAGTGAGTGTCAGACAGTACTGTGCCGTAGTCAGTGAGGTCACTGTAATGCAGTGAGTGTCAGACAGTACTGTGCCGTAGTCAGTGAGTGCACTGTAACTCAGTGAGTGTCAGACAGTACTGTGCCGTAGTCAGTGAGTGCACTGTAATGCAGTGAGTGTCAGACAGTACTGTGCCGTAGTCAGTGAGATCACTGTAATGCAGTGAGTGTCAGACAGTACTGTGCCGTAGTCAGTGAGATCACTGTAATGCAGTGAGTGTCAGACAGTACTGTGCCGTAGTCAGTGAGGTCACTGTAATACAGTGAGTGTCAGACAGTACTGTGCCATAGTCAGTGAGTGCACTGTAATGCAATGAGTGTCAGACAGTACTGTGCCGTAGTCAGTGAGTGCACTGTAATGCAGTGAGTGTCAGACAGTACTGTGCCGTAGTCAGTGAGATCACTGTAATGCAGTGAGTGTCTGACAGTACTGTGCCGTAGTCAGTGAGATCACTGTAATGCAGTGAGTGTCAGACAGTACTGTGCCGTAGTCAGTGAGGTCACTGTAATGCAGTGAGTGTCAGACAGTACTGTGCCGTAGTCAGTGAGGTCACTGTAATGCAGTGAGTGTCAGACAGTACTGTGCCGTAGTCAGTGAGGTCACTGTAATGCAGTGAGTGTCAGACAGTATTGTGCCGTAGTCAGTGAGGTCACTGTAACGCAGTGAGTGTCAGACAGTACTGTGCCGTAGTCAGTGAGGTCACTGTAATGCAGTGAGTGTCAGACAGTACTGTGCCGTAGTCAGTGAGTGCACTGTAATGCAGTGAGTGTCAGACAGTACTGTGCCATAGTCAGTGAGTGCACTGTAACTCAGTGAGTGTCAGACAGTACTGTGCCGTAGTCAGTGAGGTCACTGTAATGCAGTGAGTGTCAGACAGTACTTTGTCATAGTCAGTGAGTGCACTGTAACGCAGTGAGTGTCAGACAGTAATGTGCCGTAGTCAGTGAGATCACTGTAACGCAGTGAGTGTCAGACAGTACTGTGCGGTAGTCAGTGAGTGCACTATAACGCAGTGAGTGTCAGACAGTACTCTGCCGTAGTCAGTGAGTGCACTGTAACGCAGTGAGTGTCAGACAGTACTGTGCCATAGTCAGTGAGCGCACTGTAACGCAGTGAGTGTCAGACAGTACTGTGCCGTAGTCAGTGAATGCACTGTAACGCAGTGAGTGTCAGACAGTACTGTGCCGTAGTCAGTGAGTGCACTGTAACGCAGTGAGTGTCAGACAGTACTGTGCCGTAGTCAATGAGTGCACTGTAATGCAGTGAGTGTCAGACAGTACTGTGCCGTAGTCAGTGAGTGCACTGTAACGCAGTGAGTGTCAGACAGTACTGTGCCGTAGTCAATGAGTGCACTGTAATGCAGTGAGTGTCAGACAGTACTGTGCCGTAGTCAGTGAGTGCACTGTAACTCAGTGAGTGTCAGACAGTACTGTGCCGTAGTCAGTGAGTGCACTGTAACGCAGTGAGTGTCAGACAGTACTGTGCCGTAGTCAATGAGTGCACTGTAATGCAGTGAGTGTCAGACAGTACTGTGCCGTAGTCAGTGAGTGCACTGTAACTCAGTGAGTGTCAGACAGTACTGTGCCGTAGTCAGTGAGGTCACTGTAATGCAGTGAGTGTCAGACAGTACTGTGCCGTAGTCAGTGAGTGCACTGTAACTCAGTGAGTGTCAGACAGTACTGTGCCGTAGTCAGTGAATGCACTGTAACGCAGTGAGTGCCAGACAGTACTGTGCCATAGTCAGTGAGTGCACTGCAACGCAGTGAGTGTCAGCCAGTACTGTCCGTAGTCAATGAGTGCACTGTAATGCAGTGAGTGTCAGACAGTACTGTGCCGTAGTCAGTGAGTGCACTGTAATGCAGTGAGTGTCAGGCAGTACTGTGCCATAGTCAGTGAGTGCACTGTAACTCAGTGAGTGTCAGACAGTACTGTGCCGTAGTCAGTGAGGTCACTGTAATGCAGTGAGTGTCAGACAGTACTGTGCCGTAGTCAGTGAGTGCATTGTAATGCAGCGAGTGTCAGACAGTACTGTGCCGTAGTCAGTGAGGTCACTGTAATGCAGTGAGTGTCAGACAGTACTGTGCCGTAGTCAGTGAGTGCACTGTAACTCAGTGAGTGTCAGACAGTACTGTGCCGTAGTCAGTGAGTGCACTGTAATGCAGTGAGTGTCAGACAGTACTGTGCCGTAGTCAGTGAGATCACTGTAATGCAGTGAGTGTCAGACAGTACTGTGCCGTAGTCAGTGAGATCACTGTAATGCAGTGAGTGTCAGACAGTACTGTGCCGTAGTCAGTGAGGTCACTGTAATACAGTGAGTGTCAGACAGTACTGTGCCGTAGTCAGTGAGTGCACTGTAATGCAATGAGTGTCAGACAGTACTGTGCCATAGTCAGTGAGTGCACTGTAACTCAGTGAGTGTCAGACAGTACTGTGCCGTAGTCAGTGAGGTCACTGTAATGCAGTGAGTGTCAGACAGTACTTTGTCATAGTCAGTGAGTGCACTGTAACGCAGTGAGTGTCAGACAGTAATGTGCCGTAGTCAGTGAGATCACTGTAACGCAGTGAGTGTCAGACAGTACTGTGCGGTAGTCAGTAAGTGCACTATAACGCAGTGAGTGTCAGACAGTACTGTGCCGTAGTCAGTGAGTGCATTGTAATGCAGCGAGTGTCAGACAGTACTGTGCCGTAGTCAGTGAGGTCACTGTAATACAGTGAGTGTCAGACAGTACTGTGCCGTAGTCAGTGAGTGCACTGTAATGCAATGAGTGTCAGACAGTACTGTGCCGTAGTCAGTGAGTGCACTGTAATGCAGTGAGTGTCAGACAGTACTGTGCCGTAGTCAGTGAGATCACTGTAATGCAGTGAGTGTCTGACAGTACTGTGCCGTAGTCAGTGAGATCACTGTAATGCAGTGAGTGTCAGACAGTACTGTGCCGTAGTCAGTGAGGTCACTGTAATGCAGTGAGTGTCAGACAGTACTGTGCCGTAGTCAGTGAGGTCACTGTAATGCAGTGAGTGTCAGACAGTACTGTGCCGTAGTCAGTGAGGTCACTGTAATGCAGTGAGTGTCAGACAGTATTGTGCCGTAGTCAGTGAGGTCACTGTAACGCAGTGAGTGTCAGACAGTACTGTGCCGTAGTCAGTGAGGTCACTGTAATGCAGTGAGTGTCAGACAGTACTGTGCCGTAGTCAGTGAGTGCACTGTAATGCAGTGAGTGTCAGACAGTACTGTGCCATAGTCAGTGAGTGCACTGTAACTCAGTGAGTGTCAGACAGTACTGTGCCGTAGTCAGTGAGGTCACTGTAATGCAGTGAGTGTCAGACAGTACTTTGTCATAGTCAGTGAGTGCACTGTAACGCAGTGAGTGTCAGACAGTAATGTGCCGTAGTCAGTGAGATCACTGTAACGCAGTGAGTGTCAGACAGTACTGTGCGGTAGTCAGTGAGTGCACTATAACGCAGTGAGTGTCAGACAGTACTCTGCCGTAGTCAGTGAGTGCACTGTAACGCAGTGAGTGTCAGACAGTACTGTGCCATAGTCAGTGAGCGCACTGTAACGCAGTGAGTGTCAGACAGTACTGTGCCGTAGTCAGTGAATGCACTGTAACGCAGTGAGTGTCAGACAGTACTGTGCCGTAGTCAGTGAGTGCACTGTAACGCAGTGAGTGTCAGACAGTACTGTGCCGTAGTCAATGAGTGCACTGTAATGCAGTGAGTGTCAGACAGTACTGTGCCGTAGTCAGTGAGTGCACTGTAACTCAGTGAGTGTCAGACAGTACTGTGCCATAGTCAGTGAATGCACTGTAATGCAGTGAGTGCCAGACAGTACTGTGCCATAGTCAGTGAGTGCACTGTAACGCAGTGAGTGTCAGCCAGTACTGTGCCGTAGTCAATGAGTGCACTGTAATGCAGTGAGTGTCAGACAGTACTGTGCCGTAGTCAGTGAGTGCACTGTAATGCAGTGAGTGTCAGGCAGTACTGTGCCATAGTCAGTGAGTGCACTGTAACTCAGTGAGTGTCAGACAGTACTGTGCCGTAGTCAGTGAGGTCACTGTAATGCAGTGAGTGTCAGACAGTACTGTACCGTAGTCAGTGAGTGCACTGTAATGCAGCGAGTGTCAGACAGTACTGTGCCGTAGTCAGTGAGGTCACTGTAATGCAGTGAGTGTCAGACAGTACTGTGCCGTAGTCAGTGAGTGCACTGTAACTCAGTGAGTGTCAGACAGTACTGTGCCGTAGTCAGTGAGTGCACTGTAATGCAGTGAGTGTCAGACAGTACTGTGCCGTAGTCAGTGAGATCACTGTAATGCAGTGAGTGTCAGACAGTACTGTGCCGTAGTCAGTGAGGTCACTGTAATACAGTGAGTGTCAGACAGTACTGTGCCATAGTCAGTGAGTGCACTGTAATGCAATGAGTGTCAGACAGTACTGTGCCGTAGTCAGTGAGATCACTGTAATGCAATGAGTGTCAGACAGTACTGTGCCGTAGTCAGTGAGATCACTGTAATGCAGTGAGTGTCTGACAGTACTGTGCCGTAGTCAGTGAGATCACTGTAATGCAGTGAGTGTCAGACAGTACTGTGCCGTAGTCAGTGAGGTCACTGTAATACAGTGAGTGTCAGACAGTACTGTGCCGTAGTCAGTGAGGTCACTGTAATGCAGTGAGTGTCAGACAGTACTGTGCCGTAGTCAGTGAGGTCATTGTAATGCAGTGAGTGTCAGACAGTACTGTGCCATAGTCAGTGAGGTCACTGTAACGCAGTGAGTATCAGACAGTACTGTGCCGTAGTCAGTGAGGTCACTGTAATGCAGTGAGTGTCAGACAGTACTGTGCCGTAGTCAGTGAGATCACTGTAATGCAGTGAGTGTCTGACAGTACTGTGCCGTAGTCAGTGAGATCACTGTAATGCAGTGAGTGTCAGACAGTACTGTGCCGTAGTCAGTGAGGTCACTGTAATACAGTGAGTGTCAGACAGTACTGTACCGTAGTCAGTCAGTGCACTGCAATGCAGTGAGTGTCAGACAGTACTGTGCCGTAGTCAGTGAGGTCACTGTAATGCAGTGAGTGTCAGACAGTACTGTGCCGTAGTCAGTGAGTGCACTGTAACTCAGTGAGTGTCAGACAGTACTGTGCCGTAGTCAGTGAGTGCACTGTAATGCAGTGAGTGTCAGACAGTACTGTGCCGTAGTCAGTGAGATCACTGTAATGCAGTGAGTGTCAGATAGTACTGTGCCGTAGTCAGTGAGATCACTGTAATGCAGTGAGTGTCAGACAGTACTGTGCCGTAGTCAGTAAGGTCACTGTAATACAGTGAGTGTCAGACAGTACTGTGCCGTAGTCAGTGAGTGCACTGTAATGCAGTGAGTGTCAGACAGTACTGTGCCGTAGTCAGTGAGATCACTGTAATGCAGTGAGTGTCAGACAGTACTGTGCCGTAGTCAGTGAGGTCACTGTAACGCAGTGAGTGTCAGACAGTACTGTGCCGTAGTCAGTGAGGTCACTGTAACGCAGTGAGTGTCAGACAGTACTGTACCGTAGTCAGTGAGTGCACTGTAATGCAGTGAGTGTCAGACAGTACTGTGCCGTAGTCAGTGAGGTCACTGTAATGCAGTGAGTGTCAGACAGTACTGTGCCGTAGTCAGTGAGTGCACTGTAACTCAGTGAGTGTCAGAGTACTGTGCCGTAGTCAGTGAGTGCACTGTAATGCAGTGAGTGTCAGACAGTACTGTGCCGTAGTCAGTGAGATCACTGTAATGCAGTGAGTGTCAGACAGTACTGTGCCGTAGTCAGTGAGATCACTGTAATGCAGTGAGTGTCAGACAGTACTGTGCCGTAGTCAGTGAGGTCACTGTAATACAGTGAGTGTCAGACAGTACTGTGCCGTAGTCAGTGAGTGCACTGTAATGCAGTGAGTGTCAGACAGTACTGTGCCATAGTCAGTGAGATCACTGTAATGCAGTGAGTGTCAGACAGTACTGTGCCGTAGTCAGTGAGTGCACTGTAACTCAGTGAGTGTCAGACAGTACTGTGCCGTAGTCAGTGAGTGCACTGTAATGCAGTGAGTGTCAGACAGTACTGTGCCGTAGTCAGTGAGTGCACTGTAACTCAGTGAGTGTCAGACAGTACTGTGCCGTAGTCAGTGAGTGCACTGTAATGCAGTGAGTGTCAGACAGTACTGTGCCGTAGTCAGTGAGTGCACTGTAATGCAGTGAGTGTCAGACAGTACTGTGCCATAGTCAGTGAGATCACTGTAATGCAGTGAGTGTCAGACAGTACTGTGCCGTAGTCAGTGAGTGCACTGTAACTCAGTGAGTGTCAGACAGTACTGTGCCGTAGTCAGTGAGTGCACTGTAATGCAGTGAGTGTCAGACAGTACTGTGCCGTAGTCAGTGAGTGCACTGTAACTCAGTGAGTGTCAGACAGTACTGTGCCGTAGTCAGTGAGTGCACTGTAATGCAGTGAGTGTCAGACAGTACTGTGTCGTAGTCAGTGAGTGCACTGTAATGCAGTGAGTGTCAGACAGTACTGTGCTGTAGTCAGTGAGTGCACTGTAATGCAGTGAGTGTCAGACAGTACTGTGCCGTAGTCAGTGAGGTCACTGTAACGCAGTGAGTGTCAGACAGTACTGTGCCGTAGTCAGTGAGGTCACTGTAACGCAGTGAGTGTCAGACAGTACTGTGCTGTAGTCAGTGAATGCACTGTAATGCAGTGAGTGTCAGACAGTACTGTGCCGTAGTCAGTGAGTGCACTGTAACTCAGTGAGTGTCAGACAGTACTGTGCCGTAGTCAGTGAGTGCACTGTAATGCAGTGAGTGTCAGACAGTACTGTGCCGTAGTCAGTGAGTGCACTGTAACTCAGTGAGTGTCAGACAGTACTGTGCCGTAGTCAGTGAGTGCACTGTAATGCAGTGAGTGTCAGACAGTACTGTGCCGTAGTCAGTGAGTGCACTGTAATGCAGTGAGTGTCAGACAGTACTGTGCCGTAGTCAGTGAGGTCACTGTAACGCAGTGAGTGTCAGACAGTACTGTGCCGTAGTCAGTGAGTGCACTGTAACTCAGTGAGTGTCAGACAGTACTGTGCCGTAGTCAGTGAGTGCACTGTAATGCAGTGAGTGTCAGACAGTACTGTGCTGTAGTCAGTGAGTGCACTGTAATGCAGTGAGTGTCAGACAGTACTGTGCCGTAGTCAGTGAGTGCACTGTAATGCAGTGAGTGTCAGACAGTACTGTGCCGTAGTCAGTGAGTGCACTGTAATGCAGTGAGTGTCAGACAGTACTGTGCCGTAGTCAGTGAGTGCACTGTAATGCAGTGAGTGTCAGACAGTACTGTGCCGTAGTCAGTGAGTGCACTGTAACTCAGTGAGTGTCAGACAGTACTGTGCCGTAGTCAGTGAGTGCACTGTAATGCAGTGAGTGTCAGACAGTACTGTGCTGTAGTCAGTGAGTGCACTGTAATGCAGTGAGTGTCAGACAGTACTGTGCCGTAGTCAGTGAGTGCACTGTAATGCAGTGAGTGTCAGACAGTACTGTGCCGTAGTCAGTGAGGTCACTGTAACGCAGTGAGTGTCAGACAGTACTGTGCCGTAGTCAGTGAGGTCACTGTAACGCAGTGAGTGTCAGACAGTACTGTGCTGTAGTCAGTGAGTGCACTGTAACGCAGTGAGTGTCAGACAGTACTGTGCCGTAGTCAGTGAGTGCACTGTAACTCAGTGAGTGTCAGACAGTACTGTGCCGTAGTCAGTGAGTGCACTGTAATGCAGTGAGTGTCAGACAGTACTGTGCCGTAGTCAGTGAGTGCACTGTAACTCAGTGAGTGTCAGACAGTACTGTGCCGTAGTCAGTGAGTGCACTGTAATGCAGTGAGTGTCAGACAGTACTGTGCCGTAGTCAGTGAGTGCACTGTAATGCAGTGAGTGTCAGACAGTACTGTGCCGTAGTCAGTGAGGTCACTGTAACGCAGTGAGTGTCAGACAGTACTGTGCCGTAGTCAGTGAGTGCACTGTAACTCAGTGAGTGTCAGACAGTACTGTGCCGTAGTCAGTGAGTGCACTGTAATGCAGTGAGTGTCAGACAGTACTGTGCCGTAGTCAGTGAGTGCACTGTAATGCAGTGAGTGTCAGACAGTACTGTGCCGTAGTCAGTGAGTGCACTGTAACTCAGTGAGTGTCAGACAGTACTGTGCCGTAGTCAGTGAGTGCACTGTAATGCAGTGAGTGTCAGACAGTACTGTGCCGTAGTCAGTGAGTGCACTGTAATGCAGTGAGTGTCAGACAGTACTGTGCCGTAGTCAGTGAGGTCACTGTAACGCAGTGAGTGTCAGACAGTACTGTGCCGTAGTCAGTGAGTGCACTGTAACTCAGTGAGTGTCAGACAGTACTGTGCCGTAGTCAGTGAGTGCACTGTAATGCAGTGAGTGTCAGACAGTACTGTGCCGTAGTCAGTGAGTGCACTGTAATGCAGTGAGTGTCAGACAGTACTGTGCCGTAGTCAGTGAGTGCACTGTAATGCAGTGAGTGTCAGACAGTACTGTGCCGTAGTCAGTGAGTGCACTGTAATGCAGTGAGTGTCAGACAGTACTGTGCCGTAGTCAGTGAGTGCACTGTAATGCAGTGAGTGTCAGACAGTACTGTGCCGTAGTCAGTGAGATCACTGTAATGCAGTGAGTGTCTGACAGTACTGTGCCGTAGTCAGTGAGATCACTGTAATGCAGTGAGTGTCAGACAGTACTGTGCCGTAGTCAGTGAGTGCACTGTAATGCAGTGAGTGTCAGACAGTACTGTGCCGTAGTCAGTGAGTGCACTGTAATGCAGTGAGTGTCAGACAGTACTGTGCCGTAGTCAGTGAGTGCACTGTAATGCAGTGAGTGTCAGACAGTACTGTGCCGTAGTCAGTGAGTGCACTGTAATGCAGTGAGTGTCAGACAGTACTGTGCCGTAGTCAGTGAGTGCACTGTAATGCAGTGAGTGTCAGACAGTACTGTGCCGTAGTCAGTGAGTGCACTGTAATGCAGTGAGTGTCAGACAGTACTGTGCCGTAGTCAGTGAGTGCACTGTAATGCAGTGAGTGTCAGACAGTACTGTGCCGTAGTCAGTAAGTGCACTGTAATGCAGTGAGTGTCAGACAGTACTGTGCCGTAGTCAGTGAGTGCACTGTAATGCAGTGAGTGTCAGACAGTACTGTGCTGTAGTCAGTGTATGCAGTACTACTACTACTGTACATAACCCTGGAAGGCGGCTTAGTAAATGGGTCCCAACCATTTACGCTATCAGTGTTGTTTGCACATGATTCTTTTTTCTGTGGTACAATGTAACTATATTCTTGTATACAAGAGCATAATCCTGGGCAACTGAGGGGAAAATATAAAACACGTGAAATGACGACTGGTTACTTTTTGGTGAGACTATAGTTTGCATACTGTGACATCGCAATCATTTCCTCTGTAACGCCTGAATCCTGGAGATGCTTCCGCCCTGTTATAGCGGCACAGGCACACCCGGATAGGTTGGATACAGGTGCCACGGTTCCTCAGGACAGTGGGGGTCATTCTGAGTTGATCGCTCGCTAGCTGTTTTTTGCAGCGATGCAAACGCATAGTCGCCGCCTATAGGGGAGTGTATTATCACTTTGCAAGTGTGCGAACGCCTGTACAGCCGAGCTCTGCAAAAACATTTTGTGCAGATTCTGAGTAGCTCTGAACTTACTCAGCCCTTGCGATCACTTCATTGTTTGTGGTGCCGGAATTGACGTCACACACCCGCCCTCCAAACGCCCGGACACGCCTGCGTTTTCCCTACCACTCCCTGAAAACGGTCAGTTGACACATATAAACGCCCTCATTCTGTCAATCTCCTTGCGATCGGCTGTGCCAGTGGATTCTTCGTTATATCCATCGCCCAGCACCGATCCGCAATGTACCCGTATGACACGCGTGCACTTTGCGGTGCATGCGCAGTAGAGACCTGATCGCAGCGCAGCGAAAATCGGCAGCGTGAGATCAACTCGGAATGACCCCCCCGTGTCAGATGTGACTTATAAATAACTATAATAAAGTATTATTGATAAATAACTGCATAGATTTCAGGCTATTGATGGAAGTCTCCATGAAGCAGTGTTATAAGCACACACACAACAGGAACCCGGAGCCACAAATATGGTAGTGGTCACAATGCAACTATATTACATCGCATCCTGGAGGTGCCAATAATTCATATTGTGCCCCTTCTGTAAATGGCATGACTATTTTGTTGTATAGATGCATTTGATGAATAAAACTCATTATTATGCCTAGTTTAAAAAAAATAAGATTTTACTCACCGGTAAATCTATTTCTCGTAGTCCGTAGTGGATGCTGGGGACTCTGTAAGGACCATGGGGAATAGACGGGCTCCGCAGGAGACTGGGCACTCTAAGAAAGATTTAGTACTACTGGTGTGCACTGGCTCCTCCCTCTATGCCCCTCCTCCAGACCTCAGTTAGGGAAACTGTCCCCGGAAGAGCTGACATTACAAGGAAAGGATTTTGGAACCCAGGGTAAGACTCATACCAGCCACACCAATCACACCGTACAACTTGTGATAACCTTACCCAGTTAACAGTATGAACAAACAACAGAGCATCAACCAAAGGATGCCAACATAACATAACCCTTTATTAAGCAATAACTATATACACGTATTGCAGAAAGTCCGCACTTGGAACGGGCGCCCAGCATCCACTACGGACTACGAGAAATAGATTTACCGGTGAGTAAAATCTTATTTTCTCTAACGTCCTAGTGGATGCTGGGGACTCCGTAAGGACCATGGGGATTATACCAAAGCTCCCAAACGGGCGGGAGAGTGCGGATGACTCTGCAGCACCGAATGGGCAAACACAAGGTCCTCCTCAGCCAGGGTATCAAACTTGTAGAATTTTGCAAAGGTGTTTGAACCCGACCAAGTAGCAGCTCGGCAAAGCTGTAATGCCGAGACCCCTCGGGCAGCCGCCCAAGAAGAGCCCACCTTCCTTGTGGAATGGGCTTTCACTGATTTTGGATGCGGCAATCCAGCCGCAGAATGAGCCTGCTGAATCGTGTTACAGATCCAGCGAGCAATAGTTTGCTTTGAAGCAGGAGCACCCAGCTTGTTGGATGCATACAGGATAAACAGCGAGTCAGTCTTCCTGGCTCCAGCCGTTCTGGTTACCTAAATCTTCAAAGCCCGGACTACGTCAAACAGCTTGGAATCCCCCAAGTCACAAGTAGCCGCAGGCACCACAATAGGTTGGCTCAAATGAAAAGATGACACCACCTTTGGCAGAAATTGCAGACGAGTCCGCAATTCTGCCCTGTCCATATGGAAAACCAGATAGGGGCTTTTACATGACAAAGCCGCCAATTCTGACACACGCCTAGCCGAAGCTAAGGCCAACAGCATGACCACTTTCCATGTGAGATACTTTAGCTCCACAGTCTTAAGTGGCTCAAACCAGTGGGATTTCAGGAAACCCAACACCACGTTAAGATCCCAAGGTGCCACCGGTGGCACAAAAGGGGGCTGAATATGCAGCACTCCCTTAACAAACGTCTGAACCTCAGGCAGTGAAGCCAGTTCTTTTTGAAAGAAAATGGATAGGGCCGAAATCTGGACCTTTATGGACCCTAATTTTAGGCCCATAGTCACTCCTGACTGTAGGAAGTGCAGGAATCGACCCAGCTGGAATTCCTCTGTAGGGGCCTTCCTGGCCTCACACCAAGCAACATATTTTCGCCATATACGGTGATAATGCTTTGCTGTCACGTCCTTCCTAGCCTTTATCAGCGTAGGAATAACTTCATCCGGAATGCCTTTTTCCGCTAGGATCCGGCGTTCAACCACCATGCCGTCAATCGCAGCCGCGGTAAGTCTTGAAACAGACAGGGCCCTTGTTGCAACAGGTCCTGTCTGAGAGGCAGAGGCCATGGGTCCTCTGTGAGCATTTCTTGCAGATCCGGGTACCAAGTCCTTCTTGGCCAATCCGGAACAATGAGTATTGTTCTCACTCCTCTTTTTCTTACAATTCTCAACACCTTTGGTATGAGAGGAAGAGGAGGAAACACATAGACCGACTGGAACACCCACGGTGTTACTAGTGCGTCCACAGCTATCGCCTGAGGGTCCCTTGACCTGGCGCAATACCTTTTTAGCTTTTTGTTGAGGCGGGACGCCATCATGTCCACCTGTGGCAGTTCCCATCGATTTGCAATCTGCGTGAAGACTTCCTGATGAAGTCCCCACTCTCCCGGGTGGAGGTCGTGCCTGCTGAGGAAGTCTGCTTCCCAGTTGTCCACTCCCGGAATGAACACTGATGATAGTGCGCTAACGTGATTCTCCGCCTAGCGAAGAATTCTGGTGGCTTCTACCATCGCCACCCTGCTCCTTGTGCCGCCTTGGCGGTTTACATGAGCCACTGCGGTCTGACTGGATCAGAACCGGTTGGTCGCGAAGCAGGGTCTCCGCTTGACTTAGGGCGTTGTATATGGCCCTTAGTTCCAGGATATTGATGTGCAGGCAAGTCTCCTGCCTTGACCACAGCCCTTGGAAATTTCTTCCCTGTGTGACTGCCCCCCACCCTCGGAGGCTTGCATCCGTGGTCACCAGGACCCAGTCCTGAATGCCGAATCTGCGACCTTCGAGAAGGTGAGCACTCTGCAGTCACCACAGGAGAGACACCCTGGCTCTGGGGGATAGGGTGATTAACCGATGCATCCGAAGGTGTGATCCGGACCACTTGTCCAGTAAGTCCCTTTGGAAGGTCCTCCTACGGAACCTGCCGAAGGGAATGGCCTCGAATGATGCCACCCTCCTTCCCAGGACTCGAGTGCAGTGATGCACTGACACCTGTTTTGGTTTTAATAGATTCCTGACCAGTGTCACGAGCTTCTGAGCTCTCTCTATCGGGAGATAAACCCTTTTCTGGTCTGTATCTAGGATCATGCCTAGGAGAGGCAGATGAGCTGTAAGAACCAACTGCGACTTTGGAATATATAGAATCCAGCCGTGTTGCTGTTTCACTTCCAGAGAAAGTTTTACGCTGTTCAGCAACTGCTCTCTTGATCTCGCTTTTATGAGGAGATCATCCAAATACTTGATAATAGTGACACCTTGCTTCCGCAGGAGCACCATCATTTCCGCCATTACCTTGGTGAATATTCTCAAGGCCGTGGAGAGACCAAACGGCAACGTCTGAAATTGGTAATGACCATCCCGTACTGCAATTCTGAGGTACGCCTGATGAGGTGGATAAATGGGGACATGAAGGTATGCATCCTTTATGTCCCGAGTCACCATAAAATCTCCCCCTTTCAGGCTTACAATAACCGCTCTTAGCGATTCCATCTTGAACTTGAACCCTTTCAGGTATATGTTCAGGGATTTTAAATTCAATATGGGTCCGACCGAACCGTCTGGTTTCGGGACTACAACATGGTCGAATAATAACCCCCTCCTTGTTGAAGGAGGGGAACCTTGACCACCACCTGTTGAAGATACAATTTATGAATTGCAGTTAACACTGTTTCCCTCTCGTGGGGGGAAGCCGGCAGGGCCGTCGGTGAGGGGGCATCTTCTCAAAGTCCAGCTTGTATCCATGAGACACAATATTTATTGCCCAGGGATCTAACAGGGAGTGAACCCACTTGTGGCTGAACTGACGAAGGCGTGCCCCCACCGGGCCTAGCTCCGCCTTGCGGTGGATTTTTGTAGAGGCCGGGGAGGACTTCTGTTCCTAGGAACTAGCTGTGTTGTGCAGCTTCTTTCCTGTGCCCCCGCCTCTGGCAAGAAAGGACGCACCTCGGACTTTCTTGTTTCTTTATTCGAAAGGCTGCATTTGATAATGTCGTGCTTTCCTAGGCTGTGCAGGAATATAAGGCAAAATATCAGAATTACCAGCTATAGCTGTGTAGACCAGGTCCGAGAACCCTTCTCCACACAATCCTCAGCCTTCCACATGCCTCTTAAGTCGGCATCATCTGTCCATTGCATATTCTACAGGACACGTCAAGCAGAAATCGACATAGCTTTGACTCTAGGACCCAGTATACTCATGTCTCTTAGGGCATGTTTTATATATTTATATATATATATATATATATATATCACTTAAGACAGCATCTTCAATATATATATATCTCTATATATACATATATATATATATATATATATATATATGCATACTAGGGTCTCAATCTCTGCTGATAAGGTACCTGTCCACGCTGCCACAGCGCTATAAACCCATGCCGACACAATCGCCGGTCTGAGTAGTGTACCAGAATGTGCACGCTATCTGCAGGATCCATCCCTGAGAATAGCTGTTACGTCAGGGCTACCTTTTGGGCAAACGTGACACCCTAGGGGAAGATTCCCATCGTATCCTGGCCCTAGTGGAGAAAGGATACTGCCTGAGAATTCTTTGTGGGAAACTGCAGTCTCTTGTCTGGAGATTCCCGCTCTTTTTCCTCATGAGAGGAGGGAAATTTACCTCAGCTTTCTTCCTCTTAACATGTGTACCCTTGTGTCAGGGACAAATGAGTCATCAGTGATATGCAAATCATCTTTTATTACAATAATCATATATTGAATACCTTTCAGCCATCTTGGCTGTAACTTTGCATTATCGTAGTCGACACTGGAGTCAAACTCTGTGTCGATATCAGTGTTTATTATTTTGGATAGTGAGCATTGTGAGACTCTGAAGGTCTCTGTGACACAGGCACAGACATGGGTAGATTTCCTGTCTGTTCTCTAATCTTTTGTGCAATAAATTCACCTCAGCACTTACACATATCCAAACAGGTGTCGGCGTTGTCGACGGAGACACCCTCTCACACACATATTTGCTCTCTCTCCTCCTTAGGGGAGCCTTTTACCTCAGACATGTCGACACACACGTACCGACACACCACACACAGGGGATGCTCTATTTGAAGACAGTTCCCCCACAAGGCCCTTTGGAGAGACAGAGAGAGAGTATGCCAGCACACACCCCAGCGCTATATGACCCAGGAATCACAGAGTAACTTAGTGTTAACCCAGTAGCTGCTGTATATATTGTTTTTACGCCAAATTTATGTGCCCCCCCCCCCCTCTCTTTTTCACCCTCTCTATCGTGCAGGGGAGAGCCTGGGGAGCTTCCTCTCAGCGGAGCTGTGGAGAGAAAATGACGCTGGTGAGTGCTGAGGAAGAAGGCCCCGCCCCTTCAGCGGCGGGCTTCTCCCGCGATTTTGTGTAAAATTAATGGCGGGGGCTCATGCATATAACAGTGTCCAACTGTATATATGCTGCTTTTGCCAGGAGGTACTTAATTGCTGCCCAGGGCGCTGCGCCCTGCACCCTACAGTGACCGGAGTGTGTGGGTTAGTGTGGGAGCAATGGTGCACAGCTGCAGTGCTGTGCGCTACCTCATGTGAAGACAGGAGTCTTCTGCCGCCGATTTCGATGTCTTCTTGCTTCTGCCGGCTTCTGTCTTCTGGCTCTGCGAGGGGGACGGCGGCGCGGCTCCGGGAACGGACGACCAAGGTTAAGATCCTGTGTTCGAACCCTCTGGAGCTAATGGTGTCCAGTAGCCTAAGAAGCGCAACCTAGCCGCAGTTAGTAGGTTTGCTTCTCTCCCCTCAGTCCCACGTAGCAGAGAGTCTGTTGCCAGCAGAAGCTCTCTGAAAATAAAAAAACCTAACAAAATACTTTCTTATTAGCAAGCTCAGGAGAGCCCACTAAAGTGCACCCAGCTCTGACCGGGCACAGATTCTAACTGAGGTCTGGAGGAGGGGCATAGAGGGAGGAGCCAGTGCACACCAGATAGTACTAAATCTTTCTTTAGAGTGCCCAGTCTCCTGCGGAGCCCGCTATTCCCCATGGTCCTTACGGAGTTCCCAGCATCCACTAGGACGTTAGAGAAAAGTAATTAAAAAACATATAATGTATACAATTGCGGCACAGACATGACAACCCCGGTGACCTATTACTGTAACTACAGTAATTGTAGCATATATTCTGTATATGTAGGGTAAACAGGGACGGACTGACCCACAGGTGTACAGGGGAACCCCCTTGTGGGCCCCACTGCCTGAGGGGCCCCTCCTCCGCCTCCACTGATCAGGTTCCAGACTGTGCACTTGAATTATACATTATACATGTTACCTTATACTGCACAGGGCTATGATGTATTCTCTACAGCGCATTTACAATATTTATCTGGTACATTATCATGCACACACTAGCAGTATTTATATTTTTGTCAAGGGGCCCAGTCCATGCACTCACTAATGTTTAGGCAATCCAATATAGCAGCTGGCCACACCCCCACTGGAGACTGACCACACCCCTTGACATGGGCCCCTACCACTGCATTCCCCGGTAGGCCCTTCATGCCTCAGTCTGACATTGAAGGTAAATGAGCAGTAAAGGGGGGTACTCACGGAGAGATCCATGCTTAAAATTTTAGCAGTCTGACTAGATTGCTTAGATTTTAAGCACAGATCACTCGTGTGTACCCCCCACAGCGATAGCGATGCGCGGCCGCGCGCATCGCTATCGCCGGTGCTAGATTGGCCTGCATGCAGGCTCAATCTAGAACGTCTCTCATTTCACCCGCTGGGTGAAATGAGCGGCTCCCCCGTCCTCCCCCGCATCGCTCAGCACGGATCTCTCCCGTGTATATGGCCCTTAAATGTTGTAATTAATGATGGTGATGTCCATATGTGCCAGGAGGTGACACTGTGGGGTGATTGTTTCACATGTTCAGATAAGATTACATTTCAGCCAAGCAGGTGAGGGTAAAGAGAGGGCAGAGTGGGGTGACATGTGAGGGTAAAGAGAGGGCAGAGGGAGGTGACATGTGAGGGTACAGAGAGGGCAGAGGGGGGTGACATGTGAGGGTACAGAGAGGGCAGAGGGGGGTGACATGTGAGGGTACAGAGAGGGCAGAGGCAGGTGACATGTGATGGTACAGAGAGAGTGGAGCGGCATGACATGTGAGGGTACAGAGAGGGCGGAGGGAGGTGACATGTGAGGGTACAGAGAGGGCAGAGGGAGGTGACATGTGAGGGTACAGAGAGGGTGGAGGGAGGTGACATGTGAGGGTACAGAGAGGGTGGTGACATGTGAGGGTACAGAGATGGTGGAGGGAGGTGACATGTGAGGGTACAGAAAGGGTGGTGACATGTGAGGGTACAGAGATGGTGGAGGGTGGTGACATGTGAGGGTACAGAGAGGGCGGAGGGGGTGACACGTGAGGGTACAGAGAGGGTGGAGGGGGGTGACATGTGAGGGTACAGAGAGGGCGAAGGGGGTGACACGTGAGGGTACAGAGAGGGTGGAGGGGGGTGACATGTGAGGGTACAGAGAGAGTGGAGGGGCGTGACATGTGAGGGTACAAAGAGGGCGGAGGGAGGTGACATGTGAGGGTACAGAGAGGATGGAGGGGGGTGACATGTGAGGGTACAGAGAGGGTGGTGACATGTGAGGGTACAGAGAGGGCGGAGGGGGTGACACGTGAGGGTACAGAGAGGGCGGAGGGGGTGACACGTGAGGGTACAGAGAGGGCGGAGGGAGGTGACATGTGAGGGTACAGAGAGGGTGGAGGGGGGTGACATGTGAGGGGTCAGAGAGGGCGGAGGGGGTGACACGTGAGGGTACAGTGAGGGCGGAGGGAGGTGACATGTGAGGATATAGAGAGGGTGGAGGGGGGTGACATGTGAGGGTACAGAGAGGGTGGTGACATGTGAGGGTACAGAGATGGTGGAGGGGGGTGACATGTGAGGGTACAGAGAGGGCGGAGGGGGTGACACGTGAGGGTACAGAGAGGGTGGAGGGGGGTGACATGTGAGGGTACAGAGAGGGTGGAGGGGGGTGACATGTGAGGGTACAGAGAGGGCGGAGGGGGTGACACGTGAGGGTACAGAGAGGGCGGTGGGAGGTGACACGTGAGGGTACAGAGAGGGCGGAGGGAGGTGACATGTGAGGGTACAGAGAGGGTGGAGGGGGGTGACATGTGAGGGTACAGAGAGGGCGGAGGGGGTGACACGTGAGGGTACAGAGAGGGTGGTGACATGTGAGGGTACAGAGAGAGTGGAGGGGCGTGACATGTGAGGGTACAAAGAGGGCGGAGGGAGGTGACATGTGAGGGTACAGAGAGGGTGGAGGGGGTGACATGTGAGGGTACAGAGAGGGTGGTGACGTGAGGTTACAGAGAGGTTGGAGGGGGGTGACATGTGAGGGTACAGAGAGGGCGGAGGAAGGTGACATGTGAGGATATAGAGAGGGTGGAGGGGGGTGACATGTGAGGGTACAGAGAGGGCGGAGGGAGGTGACATGTGAGGGTACAGAGATGGTGGAGAGGGGTGACATGTGAGGGTACAGAGAGGTCGGACGGGGGTGACATGTAAGGGTACAGAGAGGGCGGAGGGGGGTGACATGTGAGGGTACCCGAGAGGGTTGAGGGGGGTGACATGTGAGGGTACAGAGAGGGTGGAGGGGGTGACATGTGAGGGTACAGGGAGGGCGGAGGGGGGTGACATGTGAGGGTACAGAGAGGGCGGAGGGGGGCCCTGCGCCACGATGCTGATCACATATGTACTAACATATGCGATCAGCATTGCGGAGGACAGCTCTTCCGATAAGAGCTGTCCTCTGCGATGCGCAGCGGCAGCCTGACTTCCGGGATTCGGCCCCAGGAGTCAGTCTGTGCATGCGCGGGGTGACGGGGGCGGCCACAAGGCATGATGGGAGGGATCCGATCGGATCCCTCACACAGCGCCGCGGAAAGAAGCCATAGAGAAGAAGCCATAGAGATGGCGAACCCTGCCGCGGTGCTGACATGCCGGACGTGGGTTAGTACATCAGGAAAATGCGGTAAACAGGGGGTTTACCGCATTTTCCGCTTAGTACATCCCGCCCAGTAACATACCAATTCTCTCCCCCCCCCCCCCCCGACCCCAGTACACAGTAATATTTCACTTTATCTCCCCCCCCAGCACACAGTAACAAACAAGTCCCCCCCCTACACAGTAATATTTCACTTTATCTCCCCCCCCCAGCACACAGTAACATACCAGTCCCCCCCTACACAGTAATATTTCACTTTATCTCCCCCCCAGCACACAGTAACATACCAGTCCCCCCCTACACAGTAATATTTCACTTTATCTCCCCCCCCCCAGCACACAGTAACATACCAGTCCCCCCCTACACAGTAATATTTCACTTTATCCCCCCCCCCCCCAGCACACAGTAACATACCATTCCCCCCCCTTACACAGTAAGTCCTGAAACCACCATTGATGAGAGGGGACTCAGTGGAGGGGCGGTGCTGAAGACTGCTGTGAGAGGGGAGGGAAGAGAGGAGGTGGGGACGATGCTCCTGCCTCCCAGCATGACATGTGCAGCGGGGAGGAGCTAGACGGACAGGGAAGGGGGAGGGCTCTGACACAGGAGGAGACCGAGGATCCTGTGTTCATGCTGCCGGCACCGCTTCTGCTTGTCACATGGTGTGACAGGCGCAGGCAGCGGCAGCTGGCACCAACACTGCGCATCGGCAAGGTACAGTAGCAGAGCAGGGAGAGCACCTTTAGTGACAGGCGCCTCCCTGCTTTGCGGACCTTGCTGAGCGACTAGCGCCGGCACTGGCCCCTAGAATTGTGGATCCCTGGGCAGCCGCCCAGTGTGCCTATACATTAAGACGGCCCTGCTCCTATGTGAGCGGTAGAGTGCCACATGGTTTTGCCAAGGTGCCAATTTTCGCCTTTATTTTTCCTTTGCTGCTTGTTGTAACTCTGAATGAACCTCTGCGTTCCAAAAATGTAAAAAACACCAAACGGGCCCTGGATGGTTCCCTGCTGTCCTATATGACAGGTGGGCAAAACGGTATCCGTTCTCTAGGTCGACCGTACTTAGGTCAACGCTGTCTAGGTCGACCACTATTGGTCGACAGTAAGTAGGTCAACATGGTTTCTAGGTCGACAGAGACTCTAGGTCGACGTGTTCTAGATCGACATGACAAAAGGTCAACATGAGTTTTCCACATTTTTTCTTAATTTTTTTTAAACTTTTTTATACTTTACGATCCACGTGGACTACAATTGGGAACGGTAACCTGTGCCGAGCGCAGCGGTAGCGGAGCGAGGCACCTTGCCCAAAGCAAGGGGACACGGTGCACTACTTGGGGTTCCTGGTCACTGTACGGCGAAAACGACACCCAAAAAAAGTGCAAAAACTCATGTCGACCTTCTGTCATGTCGACCTAGTACATGTTCGACCTAGAGTCCCTGTCGACCTAGAAACCATGTCGACCTACTTACTGTCGGCCAATAGTGGTCGACCCAGACACTGTCGACCTAAGGTCGACCTTGCATACCACACCCGGGCAAAATAGGGCTGATTCAGAGTGGGCGATGTTTTCAGTCTGCAATGCGTTACCGATGTAAGACGCAGTGAGACTGATTTTTAGTGGGCCTTTGGGACACACCTCTCAATGAGCTCCTGGGAGTTAGATGACATCATCATCATTTTAATTTTTCAAAATAAAGAAGTCAAACATTTTACCTGCCTTCTATATGACTACTATACTTTCACATGAAGTTGCCGGCTTCTGAGGTAAAACACTTGTCCTGGTGATGCTGCTGCTCCGGGGGGCGCCTTGGCACAGAAAGGGTCACAGTTTGTGTTTCCCCACACAGATCACACAAGTAATAATTAGCGATGATTTTGCAGCTTTGCTGCAGGAATGTTGTGGGTCTGATCAGTGCGCAGAGCTGGGAATTTCAGCGGTTCCGGCTCTGAAGTTACACCGATGATTACCAATGTTTATTAAAATCAAAAGATGTTTTGGAAGAAAGTTTTTTTTCTTACTTTTAATTACTATTAACAACAGTATGGCGGCAGAGGGTCTGCAGCCTTATCCCGGCTTCCAGCGGCAGCGAGAGGATCTGCCTGCCCTGTAATTCTAGCCCCATGTGTTATACTTTGCAGATATGCTTTCATATCATGGGCACATTTCTGTCATGTGATTGTAGGTGAAAGGACATCATGGAGGAGACTGTGTATTAATCAGTGCGGTAGTGACGCCATTTTTTCTACCTGTATTGAAGCATTTATTATATAATGGTGATACAATAAACCCTCTTGTGTATTAAACATTCACGTAGGCACCGTGGTTTGTGAGAACACATTCCCTCGTGTTAAACTTAGCAAAAGGCTAATTAGTGCTTCAGGCCACAGTATATATATATATATATATATATTTTCTTTTTGTATTATTTTTTTTTTTTGTATATACTGTAGGCGTGCCATAATATCCATATAATCCAGGAAACCTATCATTTACACCAGGTGCATATCTAGAGAGGAGGAGGCCCATCTGCAGGCTCCGTCTGGGCTCCCTACTATCTAGCCGACAGCGCTGTAACTCTGGTCACTAGGGTCACTCGGGGACCCTATCGCTGTCCCAGATTCTATCTAGAGTGAATGTGCAGGTCTCTGGGGAAATGGTGGGGTGGCCAATCCCCAAGTGATTTTTCCCACTGTGCATGCGCAAAACATCAGGGAAATGGCCACTGCGCCATTTTCCCAGTGATTTTTGCTGCTCTGCTGTTGCCCCGCAGGATTCCATTGGGTGAGTATTGAAAATAATGAGTGCAGTGTGGGCCCCCTGCACTCCAGGGGCACGTGTGCATTGCACTTATTATAAATACGCCAGTGGTTTACACAGGTTATGTGGCTGGCTAAATTCAAACCTACATCTTACCTGGTTTCAATCAGCCACAGAACCTGTGCAAATCATAGGTGTCTCGGATTGAAGAGGTATTATGAAAGCCTATATTATATACAGTGTGTGTGTGTGTGTGTGTGTGTGTGTGTGTGTGTGTGTGTGTGTGTGTGTGTGTGTGTATACATAAAAACAGTATGTGTGTATATATATATATATATATATATATATATACATACACACATATACATACACACACACACACACACACACACACACACACACACACACACACACACACACACTGTATACAGTACTGTGCAAAAGTTTTGGGCAGGTGTGGAAAAAAATGCTGCAAAGAAAGAATGCTTTGAAAAATAGAAGTGTTAATAGTTTACTTTTATCAATTAATAAATGCAAAGTGAATGAACAGAAGAGAAATCAAAATCAAATCAATATTTGGTGTGGCCGTCCTTTGCCTTCAAAACAGCATCAATTCTTCTAGGTACACTTGCACACAGTTTTTGAAGGAACTCGATGGGGAGGTTGTTCTAATCAGCTTGGAGAACTAACCACAGATCTACTGTGGATGTTAGACCTGCCATCAGAAATTGTGGGGACCAGGACTGACAAAATAGGTACCCCTGAAAAAATAAAATAAAAAATAAATATATATGTATTTAAAAAAGAAATCCTATGCACATACGGAGCAACACTATATTATGCCCCTTGCACCATATTAAGTCCCCACAATTATGCCCCTGACATCATATTATGCCCCCACAGTTATGCCTCTGTCACCATGTTATGCCCCACACATTAATGCCTCTGTCACCATATTATGCCTCCCACTGTTATGCCCCTGTCACCAAGTAATGCCCCCCACAGTTATGCCCCTGTCATCATATTATGCCCCCACAGTTATGCCTCTGTCACCATGTTATGCCCCACACATTAATGCCTCTGTCACCATATTATGCCTCCCACTGTTATGCCCCTGTCACCAAGTAATGCCCCCCACAGTTATGCCCCTGTCATCATATTATGCCCCCACAGTTATGCCTCTGTCACCATGTTATGCCCCACACATTAATGCCTCTGACACCATATTATGCCACCATATTAATGCCCTTGTCACCATATTTTGCCCATACAGTAATTATACAGTACCTGCTACTTGTCAGGGGAACAAATGCTGCAAAGTAAGAATGCTTCCAAAAATATGAGTGCTAATAGTTTATTTTATTCAATTAACAAAATGCAAAGTGAATGAACAGAAGACAAATGTAAATCAAATAAATATTTGGTGTGAGCACCCTTTACCTTAATAACAGCATAAATTCTTCTAGGTACACTTGCACACAGTTTCTGAAGGAACTCGGCAGGGAGGTTGTTCCAAACATCGTGGAGAACTAACCACAGATCTTCTGTGGATGTAGCCTTGCTCAAATCCTTCTATCTCTTCATGTAATCCCAGACAGACTCAAATGATGGTGAGATCAGGGCTCTGTGGGAGCCATATCATCACTTCCAGGACTCCTTGTTCTTCTTTATGCTTAAGATATTTCCTAATGACAATGGCTGTATGTTTGGGGTCATTGTATGCTGCAGAATAAATTTGGAGCCAATTAGATGCCTCCCTGATGGTATTGTATGATGGATAAGCACCTGCCTGTATTTCTTAGCATTGAAGCACAAAGAAACGGGAAACACTGAGGAACGAAGTTGCAGTAGGCGGCCACAGAAACTTGCATCAGATGAATGACACATCATGCGTACTTCCCTTCAAAATTGGAAGATGTTTAGCAGTACCATCAGCTCAGATTTGGCAGAAACCCAGGTACACCAATCTACTGTTTGGAGAACTCTGACCAAAAGTGGTTTTCATGGAAGAATTGTGTCCAAAAAGCCATACTTTCAATGTGTAAATAAGGCCAATTGACATAACTGGGCACAAAAACATACTGTAGGTACTGGGGTGCAGAAAAATTACAGCAGGTGCTCTGGATTGATGAGTTAAAATGTGAAAAATTTGGCTGTAACAGAAGGCAGTTTGTTTGCCGAGGAGCTAAAGAGTGGTAGTCTCTAAACCTTTAAACGTTCCTTGAAAACTCACCAAGCCTACCAAATTCCAGAACCACCCACATAACCTTCAATGCTTCCCTATCCAATTACATCCTCTCTGTACACAGTAGCGGATCTTGCCACGGGCAAGCAGGACTTTTGCCCGGGGCGCCGCCTTCCGGAGGGCGCCGCACCATGGCAAGATCCGCCACTGTGCAGTGTGCCCCCCAGCAGTGCCCCCCGCTGTGAAGGGAACCAGATGCTACGCGTCTAGTTTCCCTTCGTGGCGCTGGTCCCCCGCTGTGAAGGGAATCAGATGCTAAGCGTCTAGTTTCCCTTCATGGAGAAGACCTTTGCTGTGCAGTGCGCGATGACGTCATCGTGCACCGCACAGCATTGTGGCACAGATCTAGTGTCTATGCTGTGCTATAGGAGAGACTTCATGACTGACGTCTCTCTCATAGATCCGAGGAGAGGAGCGGCGCCGGCGGTGGTCTGCAGGTCTGGAATCAGGAGCGGGGTTAGTAAGTATACTTTTTTTTTTGTTTTGTTTTCCTTTCTGCGGGACGTGACTGACCATGCCCCGTATTAAGCCACGCCCCTATCTTTTGCCCGGGGCGCCACAAGGACAAGAACCGGCCCTGTCTGTACATGACACATAACATCACATATCTTGTCTTACTTTACGCTAACACCCTCCTGACTCTTGGCCAACATTACGGGGTGATCATATCATACAACCCATTAAGAACCTAGCAATCTGGTGGACCATTATGCGACAGGTAGCATCTATCCTTGTGTATCAATGCCTATTTCCCTATAGATTGTAAACTTGCGAGCAGAGCCTTCTTACCTCTATGTCTGTCTGTCTTTATCCAGTTTTATTCTATTACTGTTGTTCTAATTGTAAAGTGCAACAGCCAGTGGCGTAACTACTGCCCCCGCAGCCCTCGCGGTGGCTTGGGGGCAAGGGGCTGCGGGGGCGCCACTGATTTACAGCAGACTGACATGCAGACGAGCGTCCGCATGTCAGTCTGCGGTCTCCTTCCCTCCGCCGCTTGTTGGAGGGACACGGAGGGCACAGCGCGGGCCTCCCTGTGTCCCTCCTGCATCATCTCCGGCGGCCGCGGGTCTAATAGGGGGAAGTGCCGTTCGTGAGCTCTAATTGGCTCACGAACCGGCACTTCTTTTATTAGACCCTGGCACTGGGGGGAATATCTGGCACTGGGGGGGGGGCATATCTGGCACTGGGGCATATATGGCACTGGGGGGGGGGGGATATCTGGCACTGGGGTGGAATATCTGGCACTGGGGGGAATATCTGACACTGGGGGCATATATGGCACTGGGGGGGGATATCTGGCACTGGGGCATATATGGCACTGGGGGAGAATATCTGGCACTGGGGGCATATATGGCACTGGGGGGAATATCTGGGACTGGCTGGGACTGGGGGGGAATATCTGGGACTGGGGGGGAATATCTGGGACTGGGGGGGAATATCTGGCACTGGGGGCATATCTGGCACTGGGGGCATATCTGGCACTGGGGGCATATCTGGCACTGGGGGGGGGGGGATATCTGGCACTGGGGGGGGGGATATCTGGCACTGGGGGGGGGGGGATATCTGGCACTGGGGGGGGGATATCTGGCACTGGGGGCATATATGGCACTGGGGGCATATATGGCACTGGGGGCATATATGGCACTGGGGGCATATATGGCACTGGGGGCATATATGGCACTGGGGGAATATCTGGCACTGGGGGAATATCTGGCACTGGGGGAATATCTGGCACTGGGGGAATATGTGGCACTGGGGGAATATGTGGCACTGGGGAGGAATATCTGGAACTGGGGAGGAATATCTGGAACTGGGGGCATATGTGGTACTGGGGGGGCATATGTGGCACTGGGGGGGAATATCTGGCACTGGGGGGGAATATCTGGCACTGGGGGCATATGTGGCACTGGGGGGGAATATCCGGCACTGGGGGCATATCTGGCACTGGGGGGGCATATCTGGCACTAGGGGGGAATATCTGGCACTAGGGGGGAATATCAGGCACTAGGGGGGAATATCAGGCACTAGGGGGGAATATCTGGCACTAGGGGGGCATATATGGCACTGGGGGCATATGTGGCACTGGGGGCATATGTGGCACTGGGGGCATATGTGGCACTGGGGGGGTATATGTGTACCTGGCACATGGGGGGGGGGCTATATTTGGCACTGGGGGCATGTGAGTACCTGGCACCGTGGGGGAATATCTGGCACTGTGGACATATGTGGCACTGGGAGCACAGCCCTAGCAACAAGGACTACCTCCTAGCAACGAGCATGACACCCAGTGCATGAAACACCTGGCAACGAGCATGACACCCAGTGCATGAAACACCTGGCAACGAGCATGACACCCAGTGCATGAAACCCCTGGTAACGAGCCTGACACCCTGAGCATGAAAACCCCTGGCACCGTGCATGGAACCAAGAGCATGAAACCCCTGGCAACGAGCATGACACCCAGTGCATGAAACCCCTGACAACGAGCAGGTAATTGAAAAGTAATTAGAAGCCTTACTGTAGGACTTAATGTGTAATGGGCATTACGGTGTGTGGCATAATGTATCACGGACATTGCGGTGTGTGTCATAATGTGTCACAGGCATTACGGTGTATGGTATACTATATCGCGGGCATTGTGATATGTGGTATAATGTCTCAGGGTCATTGCAGTGTGTGGCATAATGTATCACGGACATTGCGGTGTGTGTCATAATGTGTCAGGCATTACGGTGTGTGGTATACTATATCACGGGCATTGTGGTATGTGGTATAATGTCTCAGGGTCATTGCAGTGTGGCATAATACATAACGGCATTGCGGTGTGTGGCATAGGGTATAACGGGCAGGGCATTGCGGTATGTGTCACAGGCATTACGGTGTATGGTATACTATATCACGAGCATTGTGGTATAATGTCTCAAGGTCATTGCAGTGTGTGGCATAATGTGTCACAGGCATTGTATGTGCTATAATGTATCGGGCATTGCAGTGTGTGGCATAATGTATCACGGACATTGCAGTGTGTGTCATAATGTGTCACAGACATTGTATGTGCTATAATGTATGAGGGGCATTGCAGTGTGTAGCATAATGTATAACGGGCATTGCGATTCCTTTCATAATGTGTCACAGGCATTACGGTGTGTGGCATAATGTGTCACAGACATTGTATGTGGTATAATGTATGAGGGGCATTGCAGTGTGTAGCATAATGTATAACGGGCATTGCAATTCCTTTCATAATGTGTCACAGGCATTACGGTGTGTGGCATAATGTGTCACAGGCATTACGGTGTGTGGCATAATGTGTCGGGGGCATTACGGTGTGTGCATTATTGTGTGTGGCATAATGTCTAAGGGCCATTGCAGTATGTGGCATAATGTATACTGGGCATTACTATAAGGAGGAAAAATGACAAATAATGTAAGGGGCATGAATCAGGATTATTTTTCTTTCTTGTGGTGGCCAACGTATGGGCGTGCAGGTTGCAAAACTGGGGTATAAGGTAGTCTTTTCCTGCAATGCCACGCCCCTTTATGCAAAACCACGCCCATTCCAATGAAACCACGCCCCCTTTTGCTGCACGCGCCAAAGGCGCGCTCATATTTATCACTTTCTTGCTCCCAATTATGGGGCATGGGGGGGCGCCGAAGAATTTTTTAGCTTGGGGGAGAAAAATTTCTAGTTACGCCACTGGCAATGGCATATGCTGCGCTATATAAGAAACTGTTAATAAATAATAAATAAAATGATAAGTGTCAGCAGGCAACAGTGAAGCATGATGGAGGTTGCATTTTTGCAAATAGAGTTGGTCAGGATTAATGGTGTCCTCAATGCTGAAAAATACAGACAGATACTTATCTATCATGCAAGACCATCAGGGAGGCGTCTGATTGGCTCCAAATTTATTCTGCAGCATACAACGACCCCAAACATACAGCCAATGTCATTAAGAACTATCTTCAGCGCAAAGAAGAACAAGGAGTCCTGAAAGTGATAATATGGCCCCCACAGAGCCCTGATCTCAACATCATCGAGTCTGTCTGGGATTACATGGAGACAGAAGGATTTAAGGAAGCGTATATCCACAGAAGATCTGTGGTTAGTTCTCCAAGATGTTAGGAACAACCTCCCTGCCCTTTAAAAACTGTGTGCAAGTGTACCTAGAAGAGTTGATGCTGTTATTAAGGTAAAGGGTGGTCACACCAAATATTGATTTGATTTACATTTCTCTTCTGTTCATTCACTTTGCATTTTGTTATTTGATAAAAATAAACTATTAACACCTGTTTTTGAAAGCATTCTTACTTTACAGCATTTTTTCCACACATGCCTAAAACTTTTGCACAGTACTGTAAATATATATATATATATATATATATATATATATATATATATATATATATGGGACACAAGCTTCTCATTCGCTACTCACACCTACAAGCACATTGCGTTGGCCAAATGCATTGTTTTCCAGTAAATTGTCATCCTGTTGGCACATTTGCAGAACCCAGTTCAGTCATCCCCGAAAGATCACTCTCCAATAAATTCCTATTTGATCTGACAGAGAGGAAAATTAATTGTCTGATGACCTCATCAGCACGTGTGTGTAGTGATTGGTTGTTGGGAAGCAGGAAGCAGTCATGATCTGCCTGTAATAATTGGTTTGATCAGAGACGGGCGCTGATACATTCTTCGCAGCTGCGATCCCATATGTAGCAGATGTCCGAAAATGTGCTAATGCTGTAGCCTCCTGGAAATTCATTGAGACGCCCAAAATCCATATCATTCCTGGCACAGCGCCCCCTGCTGTCAGAACCTGTGACTCCAGCCTATGATATTACGTGTTAGCATACAGTATGTTTTACCAATTTCTAGGCGTCTGAAGGGGTAGGGGTAGGTGTCTGAAAGGAGTAGACGCTCAAAGGCGTCTGAATGGGTAGGTGTCTGAAAGGAGTAGACGCTCAAAGGCGTCTGAAGGGGTAGGTTCTGGTTCTCTGGGAATAGATGAGAGCGGGGTGAGCACAAATAGTCCCCTTGCGGGCTCGCTGCGTTCACCACAGAATCTATGAATGGGAAAAGTCCTGTTTTGCCGAGATTCCGGCTGGCGGCGTAGTCGGCTGGCGGGATTCCGGTGTTGGTATCTTGACCACCAGGATCTCAACAGCCAGCAAATTGAATGGCTCCCCAATCTATAGTATTAATGTATATCCTATAGTAACTTTCTTTACAGCCCCATTTTATACAGGCACCTTGTAATGCCCTTTTGTATTTATTCTAATGTCCTTGATATTTGTATTCATTTCAGCATCAATAGAACTATGTCAGTTGTATTATCATAGTGTTGTGTAAGGAAAGGTCATCATAAGCCCTTATACAATGTATCCTCTCTTTCTAATGTGTGATGTTTGTGCACTTTGTACAGTTTGTACAGGACTATATGAATTGTTGCCACTTTATGACTACTGAATTATAAATGTATTTCTCTGACGTCCTAGTGGATGCTGGGAACTCCGTAAGGAACATGGGGAATAGCGGCTCCGCAGGAGACTGGGCACAAATAGAAAGCTTTAGGACTACCTGGTGTGCACTGGCTCCTCCCCCTATGACCCTCCTCCAGACCTCAGTTAGATCTTTGTGCCCGGCTGAGCTGGATGCAAACTAGGGGCTCTCCTGAGCTTCTTAGAAAGAAAGTTAGATTTAGCTTTTTTATTTTCAGTGAGACCTGCTGGCAACAGGCTCACTGCTACGAGGGACTAAGGGGAGAAGAAGCGAACCTGCCTGCTTGCAGCCAGCTTGGGCTTCTTAGGCTACTGGACACCATTAGCTCCAGAGGGATCGAACACAGGCCCAGCCTCGGAGTCCGGTCCCAGAGCCGCGCCGCCGGCCCCCTTACAGAGCCAGAAGCAAGAAGTGGTCCAAAAAATCGGCGGCAGAAGACATCAGTCTTCATCAAGGTAGCGCACAGCACTGCAGCTGTGCGCCATTGCTCCTTATGCACACCTCACACTGCGGTCACTGACGGGTGCAGGGCGCTGGGGGGGGGGGGGGAGGGGCGCCCTGAGCAGCAATATTAACACCTTGGCTGGCAAAAATACACCACATATAGTCCTCAGGGCTATATGGGTGTACATTAACCCCTGCCAGATTTTCAAAAAAAGCGGGAGAAAAGTCAGCCGAAAAGTGGGCGGAGCTATCTCCCTCAGCACACTGGCGCCATTTTCCCTCACAGCTCTGCTGGAAGGACGTCTCCCTGACTCTCCCCTGCAGTCCTGCACTACAGAAAAGGGTAAAAAAAGAGAGGGGGGGCACTATTTAGGCGCAGTATTAAATATAACAGCAGCTATAGGGGAAAACACTCTATATAGTGATATCCCTGTGTATATATAGCGCTCTGGTGTGTGCTGGCATACTCTCCCTCTGTCTCTCCAAAGGGCTAGGTGGGGTCCTGTCCTCTATCAGAGCATTCCCGGTGTGTGTGCTGTGTGTCGGTACGGCTGTGTCGACATGTTTGAAGAGGAAAATGATGTGGAGGCGGAGCAAATGCCTGTAAATGTGATGTCACCCCCTACGGGGTCGACACCTGAGTGGATGGACTTATGGAAGGAATTACGTGAAAGTGTCAACTCTTTACATAAGAAGTTTGACGACATAGGACTGCCGGCTTCTCAGCTTGTGCCTGTCCAGGCGTCTCAAAGGCCATCAGGGGCTCTAAAACGCCCGCTACCTCAGATGGCAGATACAGACGTTGACACGGATACCGACTCCAGTGTCGACGACGAGGAGACAAATGTAACTTCCAATAGGGCCACACGTTACATGATTGAGGCAATGAAAAATGTTTTACACATTTCTGATAATACCCCAGGTACCACAAAAAAGGGTATTATGTTTGGTGAGAAAAAACTACCTGTAGTTTTTCCTGCTTCTGAGGAATTAAATGAAGTGTGTGATGAAGCGTGGATTTCTCCCGATAAAAAACTGATAATTCCTAAAAGGTTATTGGCAGCGTACCCTTTCCCGCCAGAGGATAGGGCACGTTGGGAAACACCCCCTAGGGTTGATAAAGCGCTCACACGCTTGTCCAAACAGGTGGCACTACCGTCTCCGGATACGGCCGCCCTTAAGGAACCCGCTGACAGAAAGCAGGAGACTATCCTAAAGTGGATATACACACACACTGGTGTTATACTGCGACCAGCGCTCGCCTCAGCCTGGATGTGCAGTGCTGGGGCGGCATGGTCAGACTCCCTGACAGAAAATATTGATACCCTTGATAGGGACAGTATATTACTGACTTTAGAGCATATAAAGGATGCACTTTTATACATGCGTGATGCACAGAGGGATATTTGCCGGCTGGCATCAAGAGTAAGTGCTATGTCCATTTCCGCCAGGAGAGGGTTATGGACTCGGCAGTGGTCAGGTGATGCCGATTCTAAAAGGCATATGGAAGTATTGCCTTATAAAGGGGAGGAGTTATTTGGGGTAGGTCTGTCGGACCTGGTTTCCACGGCAACAGCTGGGAAATCCACATTTTTACCCCAGGTTACCTCACAGCAAAAGAAGGCTCCGTATTATCATACAGTGTCCTTTCGGCCCCATAAGAGCAAGCGGGCGAGAGGCGCGTCCTTTCTGCCACGTGGCAAAGGTAGAGGAAAAAAGCTGCAGCAAACAGCCAGTTCTCAGGAACAGAAGTCCTCCCCCGCCTCCGCCAAGTCCTCAGCATGACGCTGGGGCTCGACAGGCGGACTCAGGTACGGTGGGGGCCCGTCTCAAGAATTTCAGCACACAGTGGGCTCGCTCACAGGTAGATCCCTGGATCCTTCAGGTAGTATCTCAGGGATACAGGCTCGAATTCGAGACGTCTCCCCCCCGCCGTTTCCTAAAATCTGCCTTACCGACAACTCCCTCCGACAGGGAGGCGGTGTTAGAGGCTATTCACAAACTGTATTCCCAGCAGGTGATAACCAAGGTACCCCTCCTGCAACAAGGAAAGGGGTATTATTCCACAATGTTTGTGGTACCGAAACCGGACGGTTCGGTGAGACCCATTTTAAATCTGAAGTCATTGAACACTTACATAAAGAAGTTCAAATTCAAGATGGAATCACTGAGAGCGGTTATCTCAAGCCTGGAGGAAGGAGATTATATGGTATCACTGGACATCAAGGATGCTTACCTACATGTCCCCATTTACCCTTCTCACCAAGGGTACCTCAGGTTTGTGGTACAGGACTGCCACTATCAGTTCCAGACGCTGCCGTTTGGGTTATCCACGGCACCGAGGGTCTTTACCAAGGTAATGGCCGAAATGATGATACTCCTTCGAAGGAAGGGAGTTTTAATTATCCCGTACTTGGACGATCTCCTGATAAGGGCGAGATCCAAGGAACAGTTGTTAGTGGGGGTAGCACTATCTCAAGAAGTGTTACAACAGCACGGTTGGATTCTCAATATTCCAAAGTCACAGCTGATCCCGACGACACGTCTTCTGTTCCTAGGGATGATTCTGGACACAGACCAGAAAAAGGTATTTCTTCCAGAGGAGAAAGCCAGGGAGTTATCCGATCTAGTCAGAAACCTCCTAAAACCAGGTCAGGTATCAGTGCATCAATGCACAAGAGTCCTGGGAAAAATGGTGGCTTCTTACGAAGCAATTCCATTCGGCAGATTCCACGCAAGAACTTTCCAGTGGGACCTGCTGGACAAATGGTCCGGATCGCATCTTCAGATGCATCAGCGGATAACCCTGTCGCCACGGACAAGGGTGTCTCTCCTGTGGTGGCTGCAGAGTGCTCATCTTTTAGAGGGCCGCAGATTCGGCATTCAGGACTGGGTCCTGGTGACCACGGATGCCAGCCTTCGAGGCTGGGGGGCTGTCACACAGGGAAGAAATTTCCAGGGACTGTGGTCAAACCTGGAGACTTCACTTCACATAAATATCCTGGAGCTAAGGGCCATTTACAACGCCCTAAGCCAAGCGTGACCTCTGCTTCAGAACCAGCCGGTACTGATCCAGTCAGACAACATCACGGCGGTCGCCCACGTAAACAGACAGGGCGGCACAAGAAGCAGGAAGGATTCTCCGATGGGCGGAAAATCATGTGATAGCACTGTCAGCAGTGTTTATTCCGGGAGTGGACAACTGGGAAGCAGACTTCCTCAGCAGGCACGACCTCCACCCGGGAGAGTGGGGACTTCACCCAGAAGTCTTCCACATGATTGTAAGCCGTTGGGAACAACCAAAGGTGGACATGATGGCGTCCCGCCTCAACAAAAAACTAAAAAGATATTGCGCCAGGTCAAGGGATCCTCAGGCGATAGCCGTGGACGCTCTGGTGACGCCGTGGGTGTAGCAGTCGGTTTATGTGTTCCCTCCTCTGCCTCTCATACCCAAGGTACTGAGAATTATAAGACGGAGAGGAGTAAGAACTATACTCGTGGCTCCGGATTGGCCAAGAAGGGCTTGGTACCCGGAACTTCAAGAGATGCTCACAGGGGACCCATGGCCTCTACCTCTAAGACGGGACCTGCTCCAGCAGGGACCCTGTCTGTTCCAAGACTTACCGCGGCTGCGTTTGACGGCATGGCGGTTGAACACCGGATCCTGAAGGAAAAAGGCATTCCGGAGGAAGTCATCCCTACCCTGATCAAAGCCAGGAAGGATGTAACCGCAAAGCATTATCACCGTATTTGGCGAAAATATGTTGCGTGGTGTGAGGCCAGGAAGGCCCCGACGGAGGGATTTCAACTGGGTCGATTCCTGCATTTCCTGCAAACAGGAGTGTCTATGGGCCTCAAATTGGGATCCATTAAGGTTCAGATTTCGGCCCTGTCGATTTTCTTCCAGAAAGAACTGGCTTCAGTTCCTGAAGTTCAGACGTTTGTCAAGGGTGTGCTGCATATACAGCCTCCTTTTGTGCCTCCAGTGGCACCTTGGGATCTCAATGTAGTTTTGGGGTTCCTCAAATCACATTGGTTTGAACCACTTAAAACTGTGGATTTAAAATATCTCACGTGGAAAGTGGTCATGCTGTTGGCCCTGGCTTCAGCCAGGCGTGTGTCAGAATTGGCGGCTTTATCCTGTAAAAGCCCTTATCTGATTTTTCATACGGACAGGGCAGAATTGAGGACTCGTCCCCAGTTTCTCCCTAAGGTGGTTTCAGCGTTTCACCTGAACCAACCTATTGTGGTGCCTGCGGCTACGAAGGACTTGGAGGACTCCAAGTTGCTGGACGTCGTCAGGGCCCTGAAAATATATGTTTCCAGGACGGCTGGAGTCAGAAAATCGGACTCGCTATTTATCCTGTACGCACCCAACAAGCTGGGTGCTCCTGCTTCTAAGCAGACTGTTGCTCGCTGGATTTGTAGTACAATTCAGCTTGCACATTCGGTGGCAGGACTGCCACATCCAAAATCTGTAAAAGCCCACTCCACAAGGAAGGTGGGCTCATCTTGGGCGGCTGCCCGAGGGGTCTCGGCTTTACAACTTTGCCGAGCTGCAACTTGGTCAGGGTCAAATACCTTTGTAAAATTTTACAAATTTGACACCCTGGCTGAGGAGGACCTTGAGTTTTCTCATTCGGTACTGCAGAGTCATCCGCACTCTCCCGCCCGTTTGGGAGCTTTGGTATAATCCCCATGGCCCTTACGGAGTTCCCAGCATCCACTAGGACGTCAGAGAAAATAAGAATTTACTCACCGGTAATTCTATTTCTCGTAGTCTGTAGTGGATGCTGGGCGCCCATCCCAAGTGCGGATTGTCTGCAATACTTGTACATAGTTATTGTTAACTAATCGGGTTATTGTTGTGAGCCATCTTCCAGAGGCTCCTCTGTTATCATGCTGTTAACTGGGTTTCATGTCACAGGTTATACGGTGTGATTGGTGTGGCTGGTATGAGTCTTACCCGGGATTCAAAATCCTTCCTTATTGTGTCAGCTCTTCCGGGCACAGTATCCTAACTGAGGCTTGGAGGAGGGTCATAGGGGGAGGAGCCAGTGCACACCAGGTAGTCATAAAGCTTTCTATTTGTGCCCAGTCTCCTGCGGAGCCGCTATTCCCCATGGTCCTTACGGAGTTCCCAGCATCCACTACGGACTACGAGAAATAGAATTACCGGTGAGTAAATTCTTATTTTTTATTATTCATAAATCATCCATTGTATTTTTGGAAATGCACTATATAATAGTAGCGGACTGTTCCACCAATCAGAACTTTTATCCTATCCCATCTGCGGAACACTGGTATCGGTACCTATGCAAGGCGAGAGTTTGTGCCATGTGCTACTTACCCCCACAAGATCCAGACGATGCACATGGTGCGATGTACTAGCCACTGGCTTCTGCATTTCAACAAATGTGATGCACGGTGCGGGCATAGGACTCAGCGGAGATCAGCAATGTGGTTACTGCCCGTTCATCCTACACAACAATTTTCTTTTTACCCTTTAAAACATGGGGGTAATTCCAAGTTGATCGCAGCAGGAAATTTTTTAGCAGTTGGGCAAAACCATGTGCACTGCAGGGGGGGCAGATACAGGGCTGTTTCTAGCCAATTTGGCTCCCAGTGCGAGATTTCAAAATGTGTCCCCCCTCCCCCACATTGACATAAAAAAATGTGCCCCCCTCCCCCCCCCCCATAGATATAAAAAAAAAATATGCGCGCGCTCCCGACAAGGGTGTGCGGCCTCATTAGAATGGGCGTGGCCTCATCTGATATCATCATGGCCACCACAGGGGGGAAAAAAAGTCCCCAGTTCACACATTGCAGCAGGCACGTGTCCCCATTTTACACATTGTGGCAGGCACGTGTCCCCATTTTACACATTGCGGCAGGCACGTGTCCCCATTTTACACATTACGGCAGGCACGTGTCCCCATTTTACACATTACGCAGGCAAGAGTCCCCATTTTACACATTACGGCAGGCACGTGTCCCCATTTTACACATTACGCAGGCACGTGTCCCCATTTTACACATTACGCAGGCAAGAGTCCCCATTTTACACATTACGGCAGGCACGTGTCCCCATTTTACACATTGCGGCAGGCACGTGTCCCCATTTTACACATTACGCAGGCACGTGTCCCCATTTTACACATTACGCAGGCAAGAGTCCCCATTTTACACATTACGGCAGGCACGTGTCCCCATTTTACACATTACGGCAGGCACGTGTCCCCATTTTACACATTACGCAGGCAAGAGTCCCCATTTTACACATTACGGCAGGCACGTGTCCCCATTTTACACATTACGCAGGCACGTGTCCCCATTTTACACATTACGCAGGCAAGAGTCCCCATTTTACACATTACGGCAGGCACGTGTCCCCATTTTACACATTGTGGCAGGCACGTGTCCCTATTTTACACATTACGCAGGCAAGAGTCCCCATTTTACACATTACGGCAGGCAAGAGTCCCCATTTTACACATTACGGCAGGCACGTGTCCCCATTTTACACATTGCTGCAGGCACGTGTCCCCATTTTACACATTACGCAGGCAAGAGTCCCCATTTTACACATTACGGCAGGCACGTGTCCCCATTTTACACATTGCTGCAGGCACGTGTCCCTATTTTACACATTACGCAGGCAAGAGTCCCCATTTTACACATTACGGCAGGCAAGAGTCCCCATTTTACACATTACGGCAGGCACGTGTCCCCATTTTACACATTGCTGCAGGCACGTGTCCCCATTTTACACATTGCAGCAGGCACGTGTCCCTATTTTACACATTACGCAGGCAAGAGTCCCCATTTTACACATTACGGCAGGCAAGAGTCCCCATTTTACACATTACGGCAGGCACGTGTCCCCATTTTACACATTGCTGCAGGCACGTGTCCCTATTTTACACATTACGCAGGCAAGAGTCCCCATTTTACACATTACGGCAGGCACGTGTCCCCATTTTACACATTACGCAGGCAAGAGTCCCCATTTTACACATTACGGCAGGCACGTGTCCCCATTTTACACATTACGCAGGCACGTGTCCCCATTTTACACATTACGCAGGCAAGAGTCCCCATTTTACACATTACGGCAGGCACGTGTCCCCATTTTACACATTGCGGCAGGCACGTGTCCCCATTTTACACATTGCAGCAGGCACGTGTCCCTATTTTACACATTACGCAGGCAAGAGTCCCCATTTTACACATTACGGCAGGCAAGAGTCCCCATTTTACACATTACGGCAGGCACGTGTCCCCATTTTACACATTGCTGCAGGCACGTGTCCCTATTTTACACATTACGCAGGCAAGAGTCCCCATTTTACACATTACGGCAGGCACGTGTCCCCATTTTACACATTTCGGCAGGCAAGAGTCCCCATTTTACACATTACGGCAGGCACGTGTCCCTATTTTACACATTACGGCAGGCACGTGTCCCTATTTTACACATTACGCAGGCAAGAGTCCCCATTTTACACATTACGGCAGGCACGTGTCCCCATTTTACACATTTCGGCAGGCAAGAGTCCCAATTTTACACATTACGCGCGGCACGTGTCCCCATTTTACATATTACGGCAGGCAAGAGTCCCCATTTTACACATTACGGCAGGCAAGAGTCCCCATTTTACACATTACGGCAGGCACGTGTCCCCATTTTACACATTGGGGCAGGCAAGAGTCCCCATTTTACACAGTGCAAGCAGGCAAGTGTCCCCAATTTACACAGTACGGCAGGCAAGTGTCAAGTGGGGGGAAGGGAGAGTGAGGGAGGGTGGAGAGACTACTTACATATGAAGGATCCTCCCGCTCTTCGGGTTGGCCGCCTCTCCTTCCTCGCGCCTCCTCCTTCCAGCATCCTTGCGCCTCCTTCTTCCAGCCCTCCTCCGTCTTCCCGAGTACTCCTGCGCGGGGGGGCAGAGTTTCACGGAACGACGTCATTGCGTCGTGACGTCACAACGCAATAGCGTCATTCCGCGAAACTCCGCCTCCCAAACAGGAGTACTCGGGAAGACTGAGGACAGGGAAATAGGGACCAACAAAGTGCCGCAGCGGGCGCCCCGTGCGGTTGCACGGCGCCCCCGCCGCAAGAAACGGCACTGGGCAGATATAACATGTGCAGAGAGAGTTAGATTTGGGTGGGTTATTTTATTTCTGTGCAGGGTAAATACTGGCTGCTTTATTTTTACACTGCAATTTAGATTGCAGATTGAACCCACCCCACCCAAATCTAACTCTTTCTGCACATGTTACATCTGCCCCCCTGCAGTGCACATGGTTTTGCCCCCCTGCAGTGCACATGGTTTTGCCCAACTGCTAACAAAATTCCTGCTGCGTTCAACTTCGAATTACCCCCATTAAGCGGGTAATTCCAAGTTGATCGCAGCAGGAAATTTTTTTAGCAGTTGGGCAAAACCATGTGCACTGCAGGGGAGGCAGATGTAACATGTGCAGAGAGAGTTAGATTTGGGTGGGGTGAGTTCAATCTGCAATCTAAATTGCAGTGTAAAAATAAAGCAGCCAGTATTTCTCCTGCACAGAAACAAAATAACCCACCCAAATCTTACTCACTCTGCACATGTTATATCTGTCCCCCCTGCAGTGCACATGGTTTTGCCCAACTGCTAAAAAATGTCCTGCTGCGATCAACTTGGAATTACCCCCTAGGTACAGACTTTTTAGACCACTGTTTCCTAGGGCCTAATTCAGACCGGATCACTGCAGCGGCAGCTGTCGCAGTCTGAAGCCCTTGCTGATGTGCGCTCGCGCAGCGGCCGCACTGCATGTGCGCACCCCTGGGAGCCCAGTAAGATGCTATCAGCATCTCAGGGCTGCGATCGCCTCTGCCTGATTGACAGGCAGAGGCGGTCGCGGGGCGGGAAGGGACATGTCAATGGCGGTAGATCGCCGTTGGCGAGGCACGGTCCAGACAACGCAGGTGTATCCGAACCATTGCGGCGGCGGGCCTCGGCGGCTGCGAGACAGGACGTGAAGGATAGCCCCCTGCCAGCGCCCCGGAGCTGTGCAGGCAGGGAGCTACTCATCGGGTGCAAAAGTATTGCCGCAGTGCGATGCTTTTGCACCCTTGAGGGGGAAGGGGAGGGGGGGTGGGGTCAGAGCCAGACATGTGGGGGAGACGGGCCCTGTGCTGGGTGTCCCCCCGCATGTCTGAGAAACTGATCATAGATGTGCTAAATTTAGCACATCTACGATCAGATCTGAATTACCCCCCTTAGATCTATTGCTAGACTACAGTGACATCTAGTGGTAAGGATGGGGTAGTGTGGATTATATGGCTGCAGACTCCTGTCTCCCCAGCTACTATATTTGTGTATTTACAATAGTAGTTATATGTTTATTTAACATATTGATGGTATATTCTTACGATTTACTAAGGCTTGGACGGTGTTACTGGTTGCTGCTCCAAGTGTTGTTGAGCCTGATTTAGGGTAACAGACTTCCCAGAACCCTTTGCTCTCTCTGACCATTTGTCCTGCCATCATCCTCTGTTCTGCCTCTGTCATTCCATCCACGGTGAAGTTAATTCTTTTGCAACTGAAACTCCTCCACCCCCTACCGGTTCACCACATCCTTATCGTTATAACATTATAAGTCTCAGTAAACTAATGCTGTCGCACATTTCCGGAAAAAAAACAAAGAAAAGATGTCTGTTCATTATTAATTTGACCCTTCAAACTGACACAGATTACAACGTGACAGGTAACACTAAGTGCCAAATTCAATTAGCCGCCAGCTGCCCCCAGAACGGCATCGGATATGAGATTACAGACTCCGGAGGTGTGCACAGAAATTAGCCCGCCGTAACTTGCGCTTATGGGCGCAAGGTGAGCAGCTGTAAGTCATGTATGTTTCCGTGAAGATGAGGCGGAACTACCATTGATGCAGTAGGTGCATTGAACCGGGCCCCTGTCACCTACTGCCTCCCCATGTCAGCCCTTGCCATATGCTATCACTCTTTGCCTCTCCCTGTCACCCACTGCAGTGTGGCATAATGAGAACTTGGGTTGGGGTGGATTTTGGTGGCCCAAACTATACTTTGTACCTGGGCTTACCACTCACAAGTTCCGCCACTGCTGTGAAGGATTTAGCTTTAGCTGGTGAGGGTCAGGACCAAAATTAAGGTCTCTGGGATAATTGGTTCTGACGGGCTGCAGAAGCACTGGAATTCCTGTATATTATATACGTCCTTCATTCATTGCACAACGACTCAGATTAGCATCAATTTGAAGTGGGAAACTAGATGGCATAAGTTCGGAAATATTTGACATGACTGAGGTCATCAGTTGGCCCAAATCCGGCAGCTTGAAATGGTCCCATGACATAGGGTGAGATGTATCAAACATTGGAGAGAGGTAAAGTACTAACCAATCAGTGCCCAACTGTAATTTTTTCAAACACTGACTGCAACATGGCAGATAGGAGCTGATTGGCTGGTACTTTATCTCTCTAGACTTTATCTTTCCTCAAGTTTCGATACATCACCCACAGGGACGGATTTCCCCCAAAAGCAACCTAGGCACTTGCCTAAGGCCCGGCGAGTCGCATTGGGGGAAAACTTTGTTGTTGCTGTATAAAGAAATCTTAATGGCGAATAGCCACTCTGGTCGCATGTTGTCACGTACGGGTGTAAAAAATGTTCACAAGGGAATTCTATACTCATGATATATGTCAACTTTTTTAATTATGTTTTATCGATTTTAAATCATTTTACAAATATATACATATTTTTAGGATCCATTGGGTGCACTCATGAAAACAGGTTTGAATTAACAATTCATTCACTCCATTCTCAAGGGATTTTTTCGCTCTGTAAAGTAATTAGTGAAAACTTTTTCACGTAATAGGGCGCTCCCCAAAGCAACCATTAACTATCTCTATCTTAGGGTATCCGGTCAGACGGTCGACAATGTTAAGGTCGACACTCATTAGGTCGACCACTATTGGTCGACATGGACAAATGGTCGATACATGAAAATGGTTGACATGAGTTTTTTGCTTTTTTTCTTTTTTGGAACTTTTTCATACTTTATGATCCACGTGGACTACGATTGGGAACGGTAACCTGCGGAGCGAGGCACCTTGCCCGAAGCATGGCGTGCGAAGCGAGGGGACGCGGTGCACTAATTGGGATTCCCCGTCACTTTACGCAGAAAACGACACCCAAAAAAGTTAAAACTCATGTCGACCTTTTCATGTGTTGACCATTTTCACGTGTCAACCATAAGTCCACGTCAACCATGTCAATGTTGACCAATAGTGGTCGATCTAATGAGTGTCGACCTTAACATTTTCGACCATTCATACCGGAACCATATCTTAGGCCCATATTGGGAAGGGAACATTTTTGGGGAAACAGATAAAAAAAACAAAAAAACCCAGAACAAAAACTAATAATCAAAGTGACTTAAAATGGAAAGTTTTTAGAGCATTGAGGTCATTTTAATCTAATATATATATATATATATATATATATATATATTTTTATATTATTATTTACTCTTTATATTTAAATAATGTATTCAATTAGCTATGTTCCCATATGTTTTTCCTGGTGCTATTAACCTTGTTAATTTGGCTTAATAAACCGGCATTGAAACGTTGTACCTGACATTCTGCCTATCCAAGAGTCTTTTTGACACAAGTCGCCAGGAGTGCCATGCCCACTGCTTGTATATCTTCCCCCATTGCGGAGGCACCCGGTGCAGGAGTTATTATAAAGGAGAGCCGGATATCTGGGAGATATAGATATAGATATACACACACACAAACAAATATAGAAAACCACAGCACTCGCCACCCCAGAAGCGGGGTGCAGTGTCTGCACTCACCACTCATAGGGTGGGGTGCATGCAGCCCATGGCCACCTACCCAAATACATACAAAATAGAGAATTCAGCACTCACCATAGCAAGCTCACTTGTCCTCACTACATCAATAAATAAATGATGGGGGTTTAGTTGGTGAATTGGCCAATGCACAGAAGCCTGCATGCCGATTTTCAAGGTACCCCACCTTCATGCAGGTCCTACACTATCACAAAGCCTAAAGAATTAAAACCTGGCAACTGTATCACATAATATAACTGCAAATATGCCCACTAAGTTTAATGTATGCCTGCCACATATCTAGTGGCTTTTAAAAGGCATACTAGTCACCTGACACAGCCGATAAATTACTAAGGAGCAGCTGACACAGGTTTAGAACAATTAAGATTACACAGGGGTGCATGAAAAGGCCTGTGATCATGGTTAATAAGAGTTAACCAAAGATTAACCCCATAATATACAAACAAATATAGAAAACCACAGCACTCGCCACCCCAGAAGCGGGGTGCAGTGTCTGCACTCACCACTCATAGGGTGGGGTGCATGCAGCCCATGGCCACCTACCCAAATACATACAAAATAGAGAATTCAGCACTCACCATGGCAAGCTCACTTGTCCTCACTACATCAATAAATAAATGATGGGGGTTTAGTTGGTGTAGGACCTGCATGAAGGTGGGGTACCTTGAAAATCGGTATGCAGGCTTCCGTGCATTGGCCAATTCACCAACTAAACCCCCATTATTTATTGATGTAGTGAGGACAAGTGAGCTTGCTATGGTGAGTGCTGAATTCTCTATTTTGTATATATATATATATATATATATATATATATATATATATATATATATAGTGGATAAATGAATGAAGCGGCACTCAGAGTCTGTGATAAAATCTTGTAATGGTGAACAAACAATCAACGTTTCGGGGACCAGTTCCCCTTCTTCAGGATGAATGTGCATATGTCATAACACCTCTATAAATACTTAACAGAAGTACTTACCCCCCTCCACTTCACCCTATCACCTGGCATCTCCTCTGGTCCCGCCGCCGTCCTCACCGCCCATCGCCGCGACCGGAAGTGACGTCTGCCGCAACCGGAAGTGACGTTGCGGGTGTGTGACGCGTTACCATGGAGACGCTACAAACAAATAATACAACCACACGTGTGTACCACGGAACAAAATACTGTGCAAAATCAAGACTGGTTTACAAATTAGTGCAAATCTTTCATAAAGTGCTATAGTCATATATAAAAACAGCATGTTAAAACACAAATCTTCACAAAAACATCTAAATTGCATAAAAGTACCTTACATATCCTGTTTATTACTACTAATCAATAATGCAAATCCTGTCTACCCTGATTTCATCTGGTATCCAACACATCTATGTCATGTGACCTAAATAAATAATTTGTATTAAATCTAGCACCGTGGCTTCTTATAACGGTTCACTCTTAAAAAGAGGGAAATACTTTTGTTGCTATGACCAAAAGTCTAAGCATCACAAATGACACCCTTGGGACCTCTTATCCCTCACTTCTGCACCTACTTAAAGGAAATTAATGAGTCCTAAATTCTCATTTAACCCCCCTGGTTTAAGGGTTTGCAATCTGTGTATCCACAAAGATTCTAACTGTAGGAGTTTTTTGCCCCTATTTCCACCCCGGGGAGATTCTGGTACATGATCAATAATACGGTGTTTAAATGTCGCCATGCTGTGTCTAAACTCCACAAAGTGTTTTGCCACCGGTTGCTCACCGCTGCCCGCTGCCAGTGCATTTCTAATGGCTTGTCTATGCTGTGCCATTCGCACCTTGAACTGGCACTCAGTCTTACCGATATAATATCGGCCGCATGGGCACATGATGGCATATATAACAAACTTGCTGCTGCATGTTAGGGGCCACCTGATCTTAAAACTTTTTCCTGAGAAAGGGTGGGAAATGCTATCCCCTGGGGACATATGGGCACAGGTCGTGCAGCCCGTGCATTTATAGCACCCATTTTTCCTGCTCAGGAAATGCTGGGTGGGGGCCACTTTGAGCTTAGCCATGTCGGTTTTAACAAGTATGTCTTTCATGCTACGTCCCTTAGAATAACTTGGCATTATGCGTTTGTTTTTAAACACTGCTAGATCAGGATCCGACGTCACTATGGGCCACCATCCCCGCAACCTGTTCTTCACCTGTCCACTATTCACATCATATGAACTTACCCATGGGATACGGTTAGAGGTATCCTTGGGTGGTACAGGGAGAAGCATATCTTCTCTTCTAATGGCTATGGCTTTTTTACGTGCCTGACACAACAATTTGGGAGGATAACCTCTATCCAGAAGTCTACCCTCCATTTCATCCAGTTGTTGATCCCTGACCGCCTCATCTGTATTGGACCTGCATACCCTCAAAAATTGTGAGTATGGCAGGCCCTTGATGGTGGATATCGGATGAAAGCTATCATACCGCAATACAGTGTTGCGGTCGGTGGGTTTTTTATACAAGCAGGTGTTAATCTTCCCATCGTGTAATTTAATCAAAATGTCTAGGTAACACATCTCATGTTGACTCCAACTCATCGTAAACTTCACTGGGCTATCTGACACATTATGTCCGTCAATCAATGATATTAAATCCTGAACATCACCACGCCAGAAGATTAATATGTCGTCTATATACCGATAGTAAATAAATAACCTGCTAGATATTGCAACATTGGTCAAAAATAATTGGCGTTCTACATCCCACATGTAGGCATTGGCGAACGAGGGTGCCACGGAAGATCCCATGGCACACCCCGTTCGCTGTATGTAATATTGCCCATCAAAAATAAAAAAATTGTGAGATAAGGTAAACTGTAGTAACTCCATAAAAAAATCTATATCTGGCCCGGTATACAGAGCATTCCCCGTGATTAAACCTCTTACTGCATTCAAACCCTGTTGGTGTGGTATGCAAGTGTATAGGCTGGTGACGTCGATGGTCACCAACGTCGTATCAGTCGGTACCTGTGCTATGGAGTGGAATTTCCTTAGTAATGTGCTGGAGTCCTTGAGGTGTGTACTAGTGCCTTGTATACAAGGTTGCAGGTAACAATCCAAATAAATAGCCACTGGCTCGCACAGAGACCCCCTGGCAGAAATGATAGGTCTGCCAGGAGGTCTCTCCGCGTCCTTGTGGATTTTGGGAATCGTATAAAAGATAGGTGTTACTGGGAAATCAGGACCTAGCCTTGCAACCACATCTGCATTGATAATACCCTCAGCTTTGGCCTGCTCTAAAAGCTGGTTTAACTCAGCCTTAAAGGCTTGTGACGGGTCTTTTGTTAGTTTGCAATATGTGCTAACATCACTGAGTAGTCTTAAACATTCTTTGGTATAGTCTGTGGTGCTTTGGATCACTACGGAGCCACCCTTATCCGCTCCGCGGATCACTATGTCCTTTCTTTTGCTCAATGCCTTCAACGCATCTCTTTCTTCATGCTGTAAATTGTGAAACTTACGTGTCCCAGTCTGTTTCTCTGAAGTTTCCAGCATTCTATGGAACGTCTTTAGTGATGCGTTGTGCGTAATCGGGTCAAACTTGGATCTAGGGCCCAATTGTGATACTCTCTGTGGAAGTGGTGCCTTCGCTTGTTGAGGGGGTTGTTTACTGTAAAATTCCTTTAGCTTTAAAGTGCGGTGCAGTTTGTAAAAGCTGACTTTCTGGTTGAATTCGTTTCCAAAGTCTGTCGGGACATAAGATAGGCCCTTATTAAGGACTCTCGTCTCTGCAGGGGTCAGTGGTGTCGGTGAAAGATTGAAAATTATATGATGTGAAGAACAGGTTGCGGGGATGGTGGCCCATAGTGACGTCGGATCCTGATCTAGCAGTGTTTAAAAACAAACGCATAATGCCAAGTTATTCTAAGGGACGTAGCATGAAAGACATACTTGTTAAAACCGACATGGCTAAGCTCAAAGTGGCCCCCACCAAGCATTTCCTGAGCAGGAAAAATGGGTGCTATAAATGCACGGGCTGCACGACCTGTGCCCATATGTCCCCAGGGGATAGCATTTCCCACCCTTTCTCAGGAAAAAGTTTTAAGATCAGGTGGCCCCTAACATG